>NC_058403.1:151865602-151974956 GCF_002201575.2 Neomonachus schauinslandi
CCCCCCACGCCACACCCCGTACACATATATGCACACACACCATACACACACACCCGACACCCCACACACACATACACATCACAAGTGCAGTAATACATGATATTCCACACTTAGCCTTAGGACCTAGAGGATAAAAGGAAATGATGGGGATGTGGCAAAATAAAGATGATATGCCCAGTCCAGGGAGCTGGCATTATGAACTCTCATAGAGACTAAACCAAACATATAGATGAATGTGCATGCATGTGTATGGGGTGTGGTGTGGGGAGTGTGGGCTTGTGTGTGTGCACGTGTGGGTTGTGTGCATGTGGTATGTGTGCATACGGGAACTATGAGAGTTCATAAATCATCAAAAGCGGGCCTCTTTTCAAGCCTATTTTGCTAACTGGAACATGGGCTTGTTTTGTTCCATATTCCCCTTTTCAAGAGAACCTAGACATATAGATGTTTAAATGAAATCTCCAGAACTTCGCGTGAGTTCAAGTAACTCAAATTTTTGTTCTTTTTCTCTTCCTTTCTTCCTTCCTTCCTTCTTTCCTTTCTTCTTTCCTTCCTGTTTTATGTTTGTGTGTGTGTGTGTGTGTTTGTTTAATGTCATATGGTTCAATGTTAAATACTAAAACCAAGCAATTTTGTAAGTTTTGGTCAACTGGTTTGTTACTTCTGGTTTAGACAGCACTATGCCTGTGGATCAATTTCTGGGCTTCTAAGATGTTCATCTATATGTTTGATTTAGTCTTTTATGAGAGTTCATAAACATACATGTCGATACCTGCCCATACACGTGCTGGCAGGAATTAATGATTAAACCCAGACCGTACGACTCCATATCAAGTATCATTTCCACTGCTGCAGCTGTGTCTTAGGTTATGGAAATATGATTCAACTACTCTTCATTAAAATGAAACATTAAAACATGATACTTTATAGGAATATGAAATTTTAGGTCTATGGTCATGATCAAATATATTTAATTGATGTATTAGGCATACATGCAGAAGTCCTTCCTTAAAAAGACTGGTAAGGAGTATTCTGCATCCATCCTGTATTCCTTGGTATATAGGATCACCCAGAGTTCCACAATGACACCACTCCAGAGGCTCAGGACACTGGAAGTTCTGTAGCAGAGCAACTACCTTAATAAGTCTGGTGATGAGTGGCATTGGATCAAATCCCAGTTCCAATATTAACTAATAATAGAAATTTAACAGGTGTCCCAAACTCCCTAAGCCCCACTTCTCCTATTTTGAAGATACAGGTAATAATGTTATATACTTCAGAGTGTTATGTAGAGGGAAAAAGGAAATAACACATGTAGAGAATTTGGCACAGGGCCTGGTATATACTAAGCACTCAATTTTGTTATTTTATTCCAGAAGTTGTGAGTCAGCTTGTGGCAAAGATTCCAAACATTCTGATTACTCTGAGAACTTAAAATATATATATACATCTGCTACTGAAATCAGAGTCAGAAGATGATATAACCTTCATTTTTACTGCTGGTGCTTTCCGTTCTGACTTACTTATACAAACACCCCTTCACCCAAAAACAGAGGGAAGAAGTCCACAAGAAACTCCTGTGATAAGGTAATTTGTGTGTGTGTGTGTGTGTGTGTAACACATATCTATATTGTCAGACAGTATTCAGAAATTTTCTCATTTACATATAGAGTATATTTCTATCTGCAGGTGTCCAGTTGGACCCTGTGTGAATTTGGAAAATCATTTAGGAAAACTCTAAGTCAGCTTAAATACCAAACAATTCTTTCTGCACTGATGGGATTATAGTCTCTTTGGCTCTTTAAAAAAATCTTTTCCTACCCCCCTTTTTTTTTGCATTTTCTTATTTAATAAACATATGATATTTTTAAAGCACAAAAAAGTGACTTATTTTAAAATGAAAATAATTGGCTCAAGAATGATAACATTTGCAGATGCTTCATTGTTCCTTATATGAATTCATATAATTAAAATAAAGCTATATCAGTACTTGCCAATATTATTGAGACATTTTTGGCTTTCAGAATTTGACCAGGATGACCTTGAAATGCAGACTAAAGTTTCCCTTAGGTAGAGAGGAATGAAAATTCAGGCCATTTACATATAGCTGGAATTGTATAAAAACAAATTTATACATTTTATTGAAAATGTGACTTAGCTGGGCTACTACTCAGAGCAAGTGTTTTAATTATTCTTACTTGTAACATAATAGTTTAAATCCTATATCACTTAGCTGTTTCTGTGTAAAAAGTCACTCCAAACTTGGTGATTGAAAACCTAGGGACATTTTTAGCTCCTGAATCTGTGAGTAGGCCAGGTGGTTCCTTTGGTTTGGGTCAAATTTAGCTGATTTCAGCTGGGCTCACTCATGGACCTGTGGTCATCCAGTGGGCAGCTATGGCCTCACTCACATGTCTGGTGATTGGCTGTCTGTTGGTCTGGTGAAGAGGGTGATGGGTCACCAATCTCCCCTCCTCCAGTAGGCTAGCCTGGAATTGCTCAGATGGTAATTGCAAAGGTCCCAAGACAGTAAAACCTAGATTTGGAATTGACACATCATCACTGGTACTAGGTTCTTCTGTTCAATGAAAGTTACAAGGCAAGGTCAGGTTTAAGAGGTGAGGAAAGAGACTACCTCTTGATGGTAGGAGTAGCAAGTCATATTGCAAAAGGCATCCACACAAGAAGTAAACAATTGAGGTCATTATTGGAACTGATCAACTATAAACCTTGCTCATATTCACTAATACGGAATCAAAACCCTCATAGGGTCAAATTGCTGGGGTTCGAACATTAACAGTATTCAAACAGCAGGGACAGTGTGGTATTGTGTAGGGACATCAACATTTTAGGTATAAAATATATCCAAAAGCCTAATGACAACTCATTCTTGTATCTTCACTTTTCCATTTTCATGGAAATGGAAATGTCACATTTTTGTTTCTCTTATCAAAAAAAAAAAAAAGGCCAGCAATTCTGTTTAGAAGGGCATCATTCTTTCTGCATGCATTTAATGTAAAACCTCCCAGCCAGGACCAGCAATCTGTTTCCTCTTCTCTTTGAAAAGTTAAAATCAGACTGTAGGTCTTCAACATGCTGTTCACAATTTTACTCAATAACTTCAGTAGCAGCTCCAAAGAGTAGTTGTGTTTTGATGGAGAAAATCAGTGGTGTGCTTTAAATGAATGTAAATTAAGTGGTTGACTACAGCTATAAATTGAGCAAGATTATTTTGTGAGTGAAAAGTAAACTTCACTTACTGAGAAGTACAGTAAGCAATTAGCAAATGCATTTTCTCTAGGTGAAACTGAGTTTATATACTAAGCAGTAGTTTATATGTTAAGTTTATGTACTAAGGCTGGGTAGAAAGTGGAAGCTAAACAGCAATGCATCTGATACTGCTTTCCACCTGCCTAACATCCTTTCCTTCCTATCTAACAGAAAGACAATCTGGGGGATCAATCGTGATTTGTCTCAGCTTATATTGCTAAACTTGCCCTTAGTTTTCCTCCCTTACAGACAGGTTGCCATATCAGCAGTTATTGAAAAATGGAAATATCTGCTGAGGGCAAGAATTTGAGGAAGTTTGTAGTTTTTAAAGATTGCACAAATGCATATTTCTTGCCCGTTCATTTCTTAACTTATTTTGAAATATATTACATTATATATATTATATATTACACTGTATATATTACAAAATGTATTACTACATATATATTACATTACTGGCTCTATAACACATAGAAATGCAATACATTTGACAATAACAGCAAAAGGGACACGGGTGGGCAAAAAGTTGTATTGGAGTAAGGAAAAGACATCATATGGTAACTTGATTATACAGGAACAAATGAAGAAAACATGAAATTGTAAATAAAACTTATAAATTAAATGTATATTTGCTCTTATTTCTTCTCTCAGTTTCATTCAAAGACATAAAACTATATAAAATGATAATTGTAGCATCATACTATTGGGTTTATAACATATATAGATGCAATATTTACAACAATAACAGTACATAAAGGGTAAAAGAAAATAGAACTACATAGGAGTAATGTTTCCTTTTTTATCAAGATTTTTTATTTTAGTTCCAGTACAGTTGACATACAGTGTTATGTAAGTTTCAGGTGTACAATAAGTGATTCAACAATTCTATACATTACTCGGTACTCATCGTAAGAGTACTCTTTAATTCCCATCCTCTATTTCACCCATCCCCCCCCCCCCCCCCCCTGGTAACCATCAGTTTGTTCTCTATGATTCAGAGTCTGTTTCTTGGTTTGTCTCTTTATATGTTTTTTTTTTTCTTTGCTTCTTTGTTTTGTTTCTTAAATTCCACAGATGAGTGAAATCATATGGTATTTGTCTTTATCTGACTGGTTTATTTTGTTTAGCATTATACTCTCTAGCTTCACCTATGTAGTTGCAAATGGCAAGATTTCATTCTTTTTTATGACTGAATAACATTCCATTGTATACATATACCACTTTCTTTTCCTTCCATTTATCAATGGACATTATGGACACTTTCATAATTTGGCTATTATAAATACTGCTGCAATAAACATAGAAGTGCATGTATCCCTTTGAATTAGTGTTTTTGTATTTTTGGGGTAAATAACCAGTAGTGCAATTACTGGATCATAGAATAATTCTATTTTTAAATTTTTGAGGAACTCATAGGAGTAATGTTTTTAGATTTCACTAGAATTTACTATAAATCTGAAGTATATACTAATAAAGTGTATATAGTGAGTCCAGTAAAGGAATTAAAATATTACACTTGTTTACTAAAAATTATAAAACATGGTTGAAAAAAATTTGAAACAATTTAAATAAATGGAAAGACATCCCACAATCATGCTTCAGATGGCAATGTCCCCAAACTAATGCACAGATTTAATGTAAACTCTATCAAAATCCCAGCCAACTTCTTTGCAGAAACAGATAAGCTGGTACTAAGTTCATATGGAAGTTCAAGAGAACCAGAATAGCCAAAACAACATTGAAAAGGACAAAGTCAGAAAATTCATACTTTCTCTTATTAAAACTTACTACAAAGCTATAGTAATCAATACACTGCTCTGGCATAAGGTATATAGATCAATAGAACAGAATTAAGAGTCCAGGAATAAATCCCCACTTTTCCCATCAATTGATTTTCAACAAGGTTGCCAAAAATATTCTACTGGAAAGGAGTAGTCTTCAACAAATGGTGCTTGGAAACTGGATATTAACACTCAAAACACTTAAGTTCAACTTCAACTTCATATGAGATAAAAATTAACTTGAAATTGATCACAGACATGAATGTAAATGCTAAAACTCTAAATCTCCTAGAAGAAAATATAGGACTTTGAGTTAGGCAAAGGCATATTATATATGAACTCCAAAGCCCAAGCTATACAGGGAAAAACAAATATATTGGAGTTCAAGTTAAAATATTTGTGTTTCAAAAGATTACAGCAAAAAAGTGATAAAACAGACTATGGAATGGAAGAAAATATTTTCAAATATAGATGTGATAAGAAACTTGTATCTAGAGTATATAAACAAATATTAGAACTCAATAATAAAATGACAAAAAATGAGACAGAATCCAAATAGATATTTCTACAAGGAATATACAAAAATGGGTGATAGGTATATGAAAAAATGCTCTGCATCAATAGCCATCAGAAAAATGCAAATCAAAACCACTGAAAAACACCACTTCACCTGACAAGCATATAGATAATAATAAATGTTGGCAAGGATGTGGAAAAATTAAAACCCTTATAACTTGTTTCTGTGAATGTTGCATGGTGCTTTGCAAAAACAGTGACAGTTCCTCAAAATGTTAAACATAGAGTCACCATATGATCTACCAATTTCAATACTCTGTATATATCCAAGAGAAATGACAACATTTGTTTATACAAAAACTTCTAAGTAAAATATTCATGGCACCATTGTTTATAAAAGCCAAAAGGTGGAAACAGACCAACTGTCTTTCAACTGACCATTGTATGAATAAAATGTGGTATATCCATGGGCACCTGGGTGGCTCAGTCAGTTAAGTGTCTGCCTTCGGCTTAGGTCATGATCCTAGAGTCCTGGGATTGAGCCCTGCATCAGGCTCCCTGCTCAGCAGAAAGTCTTCTTCTCGCTTTCCCTCTGCCCCTACCACTGCTCGTGCTCTCTCTCACTCACTTTCTCTCTCTCGCAAATAAATAAATAAAATCTTTTTAAAAAATGTGTTATATCCAGGGTGCCTGGGTGGCTCAGTCGTTAAGTGTCTGCCTTCGGCTCAGGTCATGACCCCAGGGTCCTGGGATCAAGTCCCACATCGGGCTCCCTGCTGGGCTGGGAGCCTGCTTCTCCCTCTCCCACTCCCCCTGCTTGTGTTCCTGCTCTCGCTAGCTCTCTCTCTGTCAAATAAATAAATAAAATCTTTAAAAAAATAAAAAATAAATAAATAATGTGTTATATCCATACAGTGGAATATTATTTGGTAATTAAAAGGAATAAAGTACTGGTATTTTAACAGCATGGATGATCCCTGAAAACATCATGCTAAGTGAACGAAGCATCACAAAATACCACCTGTTATGTGATTCTGATAAAATCAAATGTCAGAAAAGGCAAGTTTATAGAAACACAATATAGATTAGTGGTGGCCTAAGGCCAAGAGTGTTAGGGAGAAATGAGGCATGCTTACTAACTGATAAAGGATTTCTTTGGGATAATTGATGAAAATATTCAAAAATCGATTGTGAGTATGACTGCACAACTCTCTGAAAGTGTAAAAATCATTGAGTTGTATACTTTTAGTGAGTAAATATATGGTTTGTGAATTATATCTCAGTAAATCCATTACATAAAAAAGTCATCCCGGGGGCTCCTGGGTGATGCAGTCAGTTGAGCGTCTGACTCTTGGTTCCAGCTCAAGTCATGATCTCAGGGTCATGAGATAGAACCCCGCATCGGGCTCTGTGCTCAGTGCAGAGTGTGCTTCAGATTCTCTCTCCCTCTGCCCTTCCTGCTCATGCTCTTTCTCTCTCTCTCAAATAAATAAATAAATCTTTAAAAATAAGTAAATAAATAAAAATTAAAAATCATCCCAGAAACTGATAAAATATGTAAGTATAATCACTAAGTATTGAATGTTTAAAATTAATAACTGAAGTTCTTTGCTTAAGAGAATGTAAATTAAAAATTCTACAGCTTTAAAAACATAAAGGTGGGGCTATAATAGGTAATTAAAGCATGTTAAATTTTGAGGTTTTAGAATAGAACTAATGCTTATAATTCTTTACTTCTTAAAAGAAGTTACAAATTAAATTTTTTTTAAATTAAGGTTAACAACCAAACACACACTTGTATTCCACTTTAGTAGAGAAAAAATTTAAACAAAAAAATAAATGCAAAGAAGCTGGATAATTAAAGAAGCAAAGAAAAAAAACACCTGGTATGATAGCATAAGTCCAAATATATCTCTGATTATAATCAATATATATGGATTACAATCATTTAATAAAAGTCAGGAATTCTCAGATTATAAAGCAAATAAAACCCAAGTAAACTATAGAAACAATATATCAAAGTGCAGGGGAAATATTAAATCAAAGAATATGCTACGTCCTGGAGAAACATTTATAAGAAATCTGCAAAGAAAAGTTCAGAGTACAAAAATAGAGACAATACATCATACAAATACTAAGTAAAACTTATGCAATATCAGTATTAAGCAGAAGTGCTATTGTTAATGAAGATAGACACTACATAATATAGAAATAATCTACCAAAAAAAAAAAAAGTCATGAACTCCTAATCACTTAACACTTCAAAAGCTGTATAAGGCATAAACTGAGGGCCTTACAGTGATAAATTCACTATTCTACAATCACACTGGGATATTTTAACATCTATGCCTCAGAAACACATAGATTAAACAAACAAAATATTAGCAAAAATACAGGAGATATGAACAAAAGTAATATTGTTCAACATCAGCTCCCCCACCAAAGCAGCACACATGTACATTGCTTTAAAGTATATAAGCAGCACTTAAAATATTAACCATGTACTAAACCACATAAGGAGTTTCAAATTTTTGTGAATAATTGACAGCATACTGGCCACATTATCTAATCACAATAAAAAATTAAAATAGAAAAACATAACGGAAAAATAGTTGACAAGAAGAAGAAAATAATATATTGAGAATTTTAAAAAAAGCAAGTAACTCCCAGTTTCAACAGGAAATCATAATACAAATTACAAAATATTTAGAACTGAGTAACAGTGAAGGCCTTACATAACAGTATCTGTAGGACATACAATAGAGTAGCTCAAACAGAGACAGGCATTTAATTTCCAAAACATTTATTCAAAAACAAAGGACAGTGAAAATAAATGTGTTAATCTTTTAATTGAAAAGCTATAAAAAGACGTGAGATAGTCCTATAGAGTAGAAGAAAGGAAATAATAATAAAAAGCAGACTTTCTGAAAAAAATAGAGAAGATGAATTAAATCAAAGGCTGAATACATTTCCTATGTGTGAAAAGTAATTTAGAGATGATTCGAAAATATCATAAGAGAAAGCCTGAATAAAAGAATAAATATACTACTCTCATAGATGGACAGAAATAATATGCTAAAACCATAAAATATTCAAACATTAATGTACAATCCTAATATACTATCATTCAAAATCACACAGGGGTTTTCAAGAAACTTAAGCTCAACCTGAAGTTCATAGAGAAAAAAAAAGACCAAGAATAACCAAGATATTTTTGAAGCATAAGAAGGGAGACAACTCATTATCCCAGCTATTAAAAACTTAATTGCAACCCTATAATAAAAATCTAGAAGGTGAAAAGCACAAGAATAAATAGACTAATCAGTAAATAAGAAAGTCCAGAATAAAACTGGTGATAACTAGTTATATGAGAGCTGACTTAACAAATTATGGGGAAAGAATAAACTCTTTAGCATATTTTGCTCACTTAATTTCATATTCACATGGAAAAAATGTAAAATAAAATAGCTAGTTCACATGGTACATAAAAGTAAATTCCAGGGAGTCAGATCCCATAATTTGAAAGTTTAAAACTTTTAGAAGGCAATAAAGGGCAATATCTTTATGATCTTGACATCCTGTAGAATTCATTTAACAAAACACATAATCATAAATGTTTTAAAGGTATGATAATTAATTTCAATTAAATTAAAATATGAATAATATAAAACACCATCAAACAAGTGAAATAGAAAGCCATCCGCTGTGGCTATTCACATAAAAGACAAAGGTTTATTCTAGTATAAACCTTTCTGGAGCCAGCTGGACTGGATTTTTAACTGAGGGCTGTGCAATCTTAAGGAAGTAACTTAATTCTTCAATACCTAAATTTCCTCATCTATAAAATGGAGATATTACTTACCTCAAAAAGTTACTGAAACAATTATCATGTTAATTTATCTAAAACACTCAGAAATACCAGAAACAAAGCTCAGTTGAGGATAGCTATGATTATTATCCAAAATATAGAAAGAAATTCTACAGCTCAATAAGAAAAATAAGAACAATCCCAGTTTTAACATCGTTGAAGGATATGAATGTACAATTCACAGAAGACAAAATCAAGTGGCCAACACAAATAAGAATATGCTAATGCCTCCATAACCAGATAAACAGAAGTTGAAAGAACATGGAATTTCTACTTCCTAGCTCTCAGATTGAATTAAAAAATTAGGGCTGAAAATACCAAGTGAGGAAGTGCAAATTGACACAATGTCTTTGGAGATCACTTTGAAAAAATATAATAAAGTTGGAGATGTGCATTATTATAACCCAGAAATTTCACATCTAGGTTATAACTTTCTTTTAGGGTTCCCAGACCTAATTCCAACACTAGTGGGCCTCCGCCCACACAACAGCAGGTGTCCAAGAATTCAACTCAATTCTGACACTATATACCCAGAGATATCATCAGATGCCACGGATTAAGAGCTCATTGCTCTAAGACTCTGCACCATCCACCACTTCAGACACCAACCACAAGCCCCAGAGTATTATCTGTTCTTGTAACAAACTAGCTACAGATTGGAGGTTTCAATGACCTCTTTGGTTTGATTAATTTGTTAGAGCAGCTCACAGAACAAAGAACAATTACTTGTTTACCAGTTTATTAAAAGATATGATAAAGGATATAAATTAATAGCCAGATGAAGAGATGCATAGGCCAAGATTCCAAACAAAGGATCTTCTGTCCTGGTGTAGCTTGGGGCCCAGTTCGGTGGCACGTGGAAGTTCCGGTTTGCTGAAAGACGGAAGTTCTCCCAAAAAAAACCCAAAATGCTGCCCTCTTCAGTTCTTATGGACTTTTCATGATTGACTAATTGGCCATTGGTTAATCCAACTTCCAACTACCCTCCCCTCTCCAGAGTTTGGGGATGGAATTGAAAGTTCCAACACTCTAATCACATGGTTAGTCCTCTCAACAACCAGTCCCCACTCTAGGGTGGAGTCCAAATGTCACCTTCATTAATAATCAAACACCCATCTCACCTTTATGGCTCAGAGGTGTTTTTAGGAGCTGTGGATGAAGACTAAATATATCCGAGAAATATATTTTGGTCATCTGAGTGACCAAATATATATTCCTTATAAATCATTATATTGCAGAAGTGTAAATTGGCACAATGTCTTTAGAGATCACTTTGAAAATATATAATGTTGGAGATATACATTATTGACAAACCAGAAATTCCACATCTAGGTCCATAACTTAGAAAATTCATAATGTGCTAAAGGAAATATATACCAGAATACAATATTATACTGGATACCACCTAATTGCCCATCTGTGGGAGAATAAATAAATAAATTTTGAAACATTCAAATAATAGAATTCTAAATCATGATTAAAATGAATGAAATATGATGCTGCCACTTTGGAAGATAGTATGGCAGTTTCTTTCAAAATTAAACATACTCTTAACATATAATCCAGCAATCGTACTCCTTGGTATTTACCCAAAGATGTTGAAAACTTATGTCTACACAAAAATCTGCACATGGATGTTTATAGCAGCTTTATCCATAATTGACAAAACTTGGAAGCAACCAAGATGTCCTTCAGTAAGTGAATGGATAAATAAATTGTAGTACATCCAGACAATGGAATATTATTCAGTGCTAAGAAATGAGCTGTCAAGCCATGAAAAGACATGGAGGAACCTAAGTGAAAGAAGCCAATCTGAAAAGGCTACATATTATATAATTCCAACTATATGACATTTCAGAAAAGGCAAAACTATGGAGACAGTAAAAAGATCAGTGGTTGCCATGAGTTTGGGAGGAGGGAAAGAAAGATGAATAGGTTCAGCACAGGATTTTTATGGCAGTGAAACTATTCTGATACTGTAATGGTGGATACATGACATTATGCATTTGTCAAAACACATAAAACTGAAAACACAAAGAGTGAATCTAATGTAAACTATGGACTTCAGTTAATAATAATGCATTAATATTGGTTCATCAGTTGTAACAAATGTACCACTCTGGTACATTCTGTTGATTGTGAAGGAGTCTGTATACATGTCAGGGCATGAGATATATAAATAGGAACACTGTACTTTCTGCTCAATTTTTCTGTGAACCCAAAACTGCTCTAAAAAATATGGCTCTACTTAAAAAAATAAAAAAAGAATGAAATAGAATTCATGTATGAATTTGAATAATTCTCAAAAAATCTTTCATGAATAAAAAATACATTGCAGAATCTTACAGAGTAAGATTATTATGCAATTTTGAGAATTGAAATGTACTGTTATTTACTGTTTTAAAGGATAGTTATAAAGTATCATAATATAAAATTATGCAAAGACTAAAAAAAATATCAGGTTCAAGATAGTTTTTCTGGAAAAAAAAAAAAAGGATATGGAATTGAGGATGGGTACCATGAGTCCTCAATTAATATATGTCATGTTTTCATTTGTAAATAATTCAAAAGGTATAGAATCACAAAATCTTGCTTAAGTGGTTGTTTATGAAGACAAAGTAAGGAGTGGAAAGCCCAGAATTGTGCCTGACACAAGGTGGCTCCTTATTAAACACTCTCTCCTGACTCCCCATCAAGTCCTCTTTCTTCAAGGTCATGCTCCCTCTTTCCAAGGACTGCGGTCTGCCTGAGGCAAAGTGAAAAGTTGGTTTAATGGAAGCAGAAGGGTACTTGAAAGCAGCCAATCTAGACTCGCCCATCAAGTCTACCACCAATTCTTCGAGTACCCTTGAGCAAGTCACTTAACCCCACAAACCGCTCTGAAATGAGAAGGTTGAATCAGGTCATAGGTGGCATTCCTTCCATCTTTAATGGTCTGTAGCTCTGAGTTAAGAGAGTTCCAAGTTGCTATTTGAAGTCCCCTATTTTTGTAGGCTACAGTCATTCAGAGAATATTTGACTACCTTTCAAAATAACTTCTGTTATCTCATACAGCACATAGTGACATTCTCTACAATAAATTAAAGAGCTTTCTATTTCTGGTCAGTGCTGTGATAAAGATGAGGCATCTGCAATCCACATTTCTGAGGAACATGCTCTGATCACTACACATGAGAAGACCACCACCAACACCCTCTCCCTTTCCTGACCTTTTCCTTTTTTCTCACTAGCATTTCACATTATAGTATACAAATATACCATATTTTTAGGTTTTTAAATCTTGTTTGTTGTCTGTTTTTCCCTACTATAATGTAAGCTCCCTGGGAATAGACTTTTTTGCCTGTTGTGTTTTCCCCAAAAGACCTAGAAAAGTATCTGGCATAGTAGATGCTTAGTAAATATTTACTGAAGGAAAGATCAAGAGAATATATTTGAGGTAGACTTCAACTTGAGGGACAGTTCTAATCACTCATCTACACTCAAAGGTCACCCTAAATGCTATCCATAATTCTCTGCCCCTCTTTTTTTAAATATTTTATTTATTTATTTATTTACCTATATACTTACCTATTTGAGAAAGAGAAAGAGAACACAAGCTGGGGGGAGGAGCAGAGGGAGAGAGAGAAGCAGACTCCCCCGCACTGAGCAGGGAGCCTAAGGCAGGGCTCAATCTCAGGGCCCTGAGATCATGACCTGAGCCAAAGGCAGACACTTAACCAACTGAGCCACCCAGGCACCTATCCTCTGCCCCTCTTATATCCCATATGCAAAACATTAATTCTCCTTCGATTGTGTTCCAACAATATCATGTATGTACCTCTTACAACATTGATCACATCCAGCATCATCTTCCCCCTAGTAGAGTCTGTCAAATGGGGTCTATGGTATTATCATCCCATCTTCCTCATGGTTACTTTCTCTCTTAGCCTCTCTCTCATGCACTTGCTGATCATTCTTGCTCTTGCTCCTTTTCTTTTCTTACATATTCCCAAGTAAACCCCATCTTGAATCAGTCCATTCACCTTCTCCTTTATCCCAAAATTTAGGCTATACTAAATAAAATACCATAAACATATAGATAGTGGCTGTTAAATAAGTTTGCTCTGTAATTAGGATGCAATTTCTTTACCAATCTCTGATCATATGCCATCCCAGCTTAAAGGTGCTTTTCAAATTTATATACCTTGCATTAAGTCTAGTTTGGTAAAAGGTAAAAGTTTAGATATAGACATTGTTAGTGAAGAACACTGTACAGACTCTCATGAGTTGTGTCTAATTATATTAATAACTAATATTTACTAAATGCCTATTATGTGATAAACAAGGTCCAAAATACATTATATTAATTCCTTTTATCCTCACAACACACTCCTGAGGTAGTTAACCATTAACATTCCCACTTTACTGATGAGGAAAATGAGGTCCAGAGAAGTTAACACACAGAATGAGGGAGCCAGGATTCATAGTATGGCTACAGAGCTTATGCTCTCAGTGCTTGTATACATATAATAAACATATTCATATTATATAAATTTGTATTATGTGTGTATGCACACACAAACACACACACACATTCTTAGATGTGTTTAGAAAATTCTCAGAACCATACATAACTTGTAACATTTGTGACCACTACAAATTGGGACTGAAGTGTTGAGGATGGGGGAAAAAAAAAGCTACTACTGATTACTATTTTAATATATATCATGGGTATGTGTCACTTTAAAGGTATTTTAAAGTTACTTTGTTTTATGTAAATAAAGTCCTGATGCACTGAGTAACTTAATAAAGAGAAAATATAGCTGAGAAAAATATAAGCCTAAAAAAAAGGACTTATAAATTCAGTTATGAAAGACAACTATATCCTAAATGTTGGCACATATCCTGGCATATTGAAAAAAAATTTAAATATCAATACTTCTTTATATCTATATGTATATAATTATTTATATCTATATATTCATACCTATCAACCTCTCAACATATATGCTTATGTATGGGACATGTGTGTTTATTTATAACATGGATATGGTTCATATAAAAATAGATGATATTTGTGTGTGTATAAATATAAGTTCTTGCCATACTTACTGCTTTATGAACTATGGTAATTTATATACACATCTACCAATGAGTAGACATTTGGTTTCTTTCAACTAATTCTTTTTTTTAACATATACTATTTTATTAATTTCAGGTATACAATATAGTGATTCAACAATTCCACATATCACCCAGTGCTCATCACAAGGGCACTCCTTAATCCCCATCACCTATTTCACCCACCCACCCCCAACACCCTCCCTTCTGGTAACCATCAATTTATTCTCCATAATTAAGAGTCTGTTTCTTGGTTTGTCTCTCTTTCTCTCTCTTTTTTTCTCTTTGCTGATTTGTTTTGTTTCTTAAATTCCATACATGAGTGTAATCATATGGTATTTGTCTTTCTCTGACTGACTTATTTCACAGAGCTTTATACCCATTGAATTCTTCATTGATAGGTATTTATTAGATTATTCTAGCTTTACACCATAAAACAATACATAGTGATGGCTTGCTGCAAATAAATACAAAGTTAAAAAGGAAAAGGAAAAATGTATAAATAGGATAAAAGTGGTCAAAAACATGCACAGTATTATTTCACATGATGCTTAATTACAATCTTTAGAGCATATTCCTAGAAGATACGAATCTTCAACCATATTAAAAATTTGACCAAATTTCCATGCTGACCAACTAATTTTAACCGAACACCTTAAGATATGGTTATCCTCCTTTTGTATGTTCCTTTTTTGGTAGTTCTGATATTTCTTGACCATATTTTCTATCTTGGGTCCACTTTATCATCACTTTTATACTCCTCTTGGGTGCCGTCAACAACTTAAATGTCTTCAGCTGTTTGTCACTCAAACCCCCGTCTCCAAACAAATGGTGGCCCTGAAACTACAAATGCAGAAGTGGCTCCTTTATCCAATCAGGTCCCTGGGGTTCTTTCCCCCTGAGTTGTGAAAAGGGAACCATTACTTCAGCACAAATTGGATCATGTTTCATTCCCTTTTATAGCTCCATAGTCCTCATCCTGCACAGCATATGACACAGAAACTTATCCAACTTTTCAGAAACCT
This sequence comes from Neomonachus schauinslandi, assembly GCF_002201575.2. Taxonomy (NCBI): domain Eukaryota; kingdom Metazoa; phylum Chordata; class Mammalia; order Carnivora; family Phocidae; genus Neomonachus; species Neomonachus schauinslandi. Next base: position 151,881,163 of record NC_058403.1, read on the forward strand.
TCTCCTGCCCTATTTCTACTTCCTATGGTAGGAAATGCCCCAAATCAACCATGTTCTTTCCCCTCCAAGCCTCACATATTACTGATTCCTTTACATGGATATCCCTCATATCCTGTGTGAGCACCAATTCCTCTCTCTCCTCAGCTATAAAAGGGCTGCAGCTCACGTACCAAGGAGCACCCCCCAAACCTCCTCACAATTATCTAATTTTCCCTCTTCCTTGACCTTTTCAGGCTTTACATTGTTTTCTTGTGTTTTTTTTTTTTCCTCGTCTGACCCTATTATCCATTTGAGTCTGGTTTTATGATTGTTTATTTATGTATACTATAATTAATTTTACAATTTTCGAGGCAATACATAGATTTCACAAAACAATATCCTTGCATATATTAAAAAATCAGGCATTTTAATTTTCCAAATCAGATACATAGGAGGAGGAAATAAAACAGATATGCAAGTTATGATACTACATGGTTGGGTGCCTGGGTGTCTCAGATGGTTAAGTGTCTGCCTTTGGCTTGGTCATGATCCCAGGGTCCTGGGATGGAGTCCCGCACTGGGCTCCTGGCTCCTTGGGGAGCCTGCTTCTCCCTCTGCCTCTCTCTCTCTCTCTCTCTCTCTCTGTCTCTCATGACTAAATAAATAAAATCTTATAAAAAAAAAGATACTACAAGATTTGTAGCTGGTTACTTTTAACTTTGTCACTAAGCTTCCATCTGACCAAAGCAAAGTTAAAGATTTGATCATTTTTTCATTTTCTTTATGAAGCAAAATCACTTGGATTCCTTGTAAAAGTAAAGTTTGAAATTTCTGGAGACTTGGCTTCCTCCATCCTTTCTTCTTCTCCCATCATGTCCACCATTGATCTTTGCCTCAGCCCCACTCTGTGGGTCCTTTAGTTTTAAGTTATGCATGTGATTTAGCTAGTTTGCCGGCATGTGCTTCTCTGGTTTGGTGGACACATCCACCCACAACACCTTCTTCATGCCCTAACACAAGGCAATCTTGGTTGTCCTCCATTACTATTGTACCATGGGCCATTGGTGTGAACCATTGCCAAGTCACCATGCTGCAGTCCCCTCAACCAACCCTCTTTTTCCAGACTTTGTGTGGTATATATTAAGTCCACTAAAATGTAATTTTGCTCATGTTTTTATTCTGAGAAAGAAGGTGACATTATCTATTTTAGGCCCAAGGACTTAAAAGTAGAAGTGGTGGGACTCTAAGCAAAAACTGTGGAAGGAATTTGAATCTAAAATAAAATTGATGTGAAATGGGAATATGGTGACAGAGTAGGAGGACCCTAGACTCTCCTTGTCCCACAAACAAAACTAGGTAACTATCAAGTCATCCTAAATACTCCATAAATTAGTCTGAAGACTGACAGAACAAACTCCACAACTAAAGGGAGAGAAGAGGCCAAATCAAAGAAGGTAGGAAGTGTGGAGACACGGTTTAGGGGAAAAACAGATCACAGGTGCTATGGAGGGGAGGGAGCTATGTCACGGGGAAAGAGGCAAGAGAGAAAGCAGCCCACAGGAGAATGCATAAGAACAATGTTTCCCCCAAACCATTGGCTTGGAAAGCAAGAGGGGCTGAATTTCTTGGTACTAGTGGGGCTTAAAGCCTGGGGTTGTAAAGGTCAGTGGACTTGAGGTGCCAGGGTGGCTCAGTTGGTTGAGTTTCTGACTCTTGGTTTCAGCTCAGGTCATGATCTCAAGGTCATGAAATCAAGCTTTGGATCAAGCTCCATGCTCAGTGCAGAGTCTGCTTGAGAGATTTTGTCTTTCCTTCTGCTTCCCCTTTCTGATCTTCCCCCTGCTCATGCTCCCTCTCTCTCTCAAATTAATTAATTAATTAAATATTAAATAAATAAATAGTCTGTGGGCTTGCCTGGGATAGAGCCCTGAAGGCACTGCACTACTCCCGGAAAGAAGGCAGACAAACAACACAGAAACAGACAGTGTGGAAACAGTGATCTGAAAAACACCTGGGGCACACGGCAGGGATATTATTTGTTTTTCTTGGAGTATGTCACTGAGAGGTAGAATTCACAGAGATGCCTCTTTGGGAACAAAGCAGCTGTCTGGCAAAATTCTCCTCCCTGCCAACATTTCCCCCCCATCCCTCAGCATAAACTCAGAGCCACCGGCAAGAATCAGCTTGGTGCCAACACTGGCTAGCTAACTTGCTTACACCAAGCCACACACCTCTGAGCTCTGGTGGGACTTCCCTTCTCAGCAAGCTTGCCTCAGTCCCAGTGCAGTGGGCCCCTCCCCCTGAAGACCAGCACAAACCCCTGCCTATACCATGTCTCCACCAGAGAGTTCTGCAGGGCCTCAGTTCTGGTGGAGGTGGTGTCAGGTTTCATTTCACAAACAGACCAAAGCACACCTAGTTAAAATTCATCACATTCAGGTCAGGAACCAAACTTGCCCATAGCAGGCAAGTAGAGCCTCTACAAATGACTGGCCTGAGGGATGAGCAGCCAAAATACAACAGCAGAGCACACACAACACACACAAGAGACACTCCCTGAAGTACCAGTCCTTGGGTACTACATGACCTCTTCTTCATAAGGCCATTACTTTCAGGAGGAGGAGACATAACTGGCTTTTCTAACAGTGGAAGGCAGAGACTTAGACAAAATGCAAAGACAGAGAAATTTATCCCAAATGAAAGAAGAAGCTAAGGCCATAGATCTAAGCAAAAAAGATATAAATAACATACTTGATGGAGAATTTAAAGCAACAATCGTAAGGATACTCACTGAGCTTGAGAAAAGAATAGAAGACATCAGTAAGACCCTTACCAAAGAGATTAAAGAGTTAAAAAAGAATCAAGCAGAGTTGAAGAATGCAATAAATGAGATTGGAAATAGGCTTGTACTAATGAGATCATTTGGAATGACTTTTCCATTATAGACAACTTAAAACCTGGACCAAAAACATCAGCTTGAAAACATCTGCATACTTTCACATGATAGTGAGGAATTAACAGTTTCAATTGTGGGGTCGACTTTCTTTGGAGGACATCTGCCAATTCTGAAAGAGTCAAGTTAGATGACAAAATAGTGATTACAAGGGTGCCTGGGTGGCTCATGGGTTAAGTGTCTGATTCTTGATTTCAGCTCAGGTCGTGATCTCACTGTCATGAGATGGAGTGTCATGTTGGGCCCCATGTCATGCTGTGCTGGGCATGGACCGTGCTTAAGATTCTCTGTCTCCCTTTCCTTCTGCCCCTCCCCTCAATCTTCCAACTCTCTCTCCCCCCCCCAAAAAAAATAGTGATTACAAAGGGTACTGAGAGGGCTTCTGGGGTACAGGAAGTGTTCTGTGTCTTGACCTGACTCATGATACATGGATGTTTGGAATATAATAATTCATTAATCTGTGTGTCTACATTTTATGCATTTTTTCCTAAGTATGCTGTATCTTAAATATTTTCTTAAGTGCCATTGGTGTTTTATTAGGCAAAAACCCCTTCAAAGCAATTGATCTGCATGTGAGAGAATGAGGAATAACTTGCCTTTTGTATTAAAGCTGAGAAAAGAAGATGCCAAGTGAACTTCCAACCAATCTTCCTCCTCCAGACTTTTGTGTCATGAATATTGATTCCTTTAAAGTGTATTTTTTTTTTCTTTTCTGAGAAAGAAGATAGTATCATAAGGTCAAAGACTTAAAATCAGAGGTGATAGGACCTTAAAGTGGGGACTTAGAAGAAGGAAGCCAGGCTTGATTTTGCATCCACAAAGGTATAAAGCCTGAACCTGAGGCCACCCTGTCTCTCAGTTAGATGGAGCCAGCCGAGGAAACAGTGTCTCCTGCCATAGTGGCACTGTGCTCTCTTCCAGCTCCTAGAATAAAAGATCCAGCCAGCACCCACCCACGTATAGTCTACTTTGGTCAATTGCCAATCTGTTGAGCTAGTCAACTGGGCCACCTTCTGTGACAGAGCTTCATTCGTTTTGAATTTCAGAACTGCCTTTCGCCAATTCTTCTGGCTGGTGTGGACAGAGACTTGTGTTCTGAACCCTGGGGATGGACAGTTCACATTGATGGACCACGAACCTGGGACTGTGGGAAGGGGAGCTGAAAGAGGACTGGCATCTCTGATGTGTATATATTGTGAGGGCGAACCTGATGCTCTCCAAGTGCTGGTTTTGTTCATAGCTTTATGGCTTTTCACATTCTGGCTTCTTCTTACCACTTTTCCTCCCTTTATCATCACTTTCCTTTCTCTTCTCAGCTTTGCTTCATGTGAAGTTAAAGCTAGAGACCTCGGTTAAAATTGATGGTATTTATTCATGAACATATATTTGGTATTTCCCCACCTCCATTTCTATTTCTCTAAATTTAAAGGACTACTTGCAAGTATATGCAGCAGGCTGACTTAGTCCATGAGAAATGTCAGGTGATCCATTTCCGTGTGGTTTAACCTTTCCAAATAATAAAATTTATTGAACTAGAATCATCAAAGTTGGATTATTTATTAAATTTTACCCTTGAAAAATAGCAATAATTTGAAGCATTAGAGCACATGCTTAATATTTACCATTGAAAGTAATTCTAAAGTTATTCTCTTTCTCTTCCTTGGTCAGGCTTGCATTCCAAAGATGACTGCACTGGGGTTTGATAATTAATGGTCACATTATCAGTTGATCTGAGTTTAGTCACCATTTTGGTTATGGAAGATGAAGATTCAATTCAACCAGTATTTATTTAGGACCTGCTACAGCACTATGCTAGGAACTATCACAAAGATAAATGCCTTTTTTTCTTCCTTCCTTCTTAAGGAAAGAATGCACACACAGTTGATAATAAAATGAAGTAGCATTGGCTAAATTAGCTACATGAAGATAATGGTAGGAGAGTGTGAAGAAGGGAAAGATTCAGCCTTGCTCTGTGTGTATGTTGCAGAAGGCATGGATCAGCCTCAAAATCAGTTGCCATATCTATGTATTAAAAGACAGATTATGTTTTGGCTGAATGAATTCTAAATACAAGATAAACATGTTACAATGAAAAGGGCACTGAATTAAGAGTCAAAATACATAGTTCCTTTCCATACTCATTTAGTTATATCTTACAATTATGCCATAGAAGCCAATGTATTTTGACTTATTAATGTTGAAAGAAATAGCAGCTTTTATTGTCATGTGATAAGAAAATTGCATTGTAAGTTTCATTATCAGTCAAAACAACTCTCAACTTTAAAAAGAGAGAGAGAGAAGAAGAAAATAACGCTTCTAAAGCTGACGAGAATTGAAAATGACTGACTTACTATTTGTTGAAAATTGAAAACAAAAATGTCCTCAGCAGACTATTGATACCAAAATTATAAGATAGAGTTAATTCTGAACTGTGATTTAGGATAAATTCAGAACACATCATTTGGCATGTATTTACAAGATAAAAACATTCTTTCAATTTAAAATACTCAAAAAAAGTCAAAACAACAGCTGCTGAGCTCTATTAACTTAGCTATATGATTTGCACACTAATCACTTAATTTTTTTGAACTTTAGTTTCCTTTTGTGCAAACAAGAATAACAGTAGTAATAATAATGTGTCATGACTCAGAATTGCTGTTAAAATTAAATCTAAAAATGTTTTCTTAAAACAGTCTAATAAATTATAATAAACATTAAAATATAAGTTGCAATTTCATATTTTATTAAAAACTAAGTATCTCATATCAATGTTGTCTTACCATTTGCTTCTTGTTACTAAAATCTAGATTCAGAATTTAAAAATTGCTACTTGAGATTCTAATGTAGAAAATCTGGTTTATCATTTTTTCATGTGGGAAATCAGAGCTGTTTATCTCTTATTTCCCTATAATGCTTCTGTGATTTTTTTCTTTAAACTGGACTTTTCTTTTTGAATGGACTATATCCTTAGTTTTCACTGAAATCTGAAATGTTAAGATACCAAGTTACAATGTTTGTTTTATGTCTTCTCCCTTAAGTTCATGCACCAAAGCTTCTTTCAAGTATCAGTTACCATAACGACTCTAATTTGTTCTTGCCTCCCATTTCCCCGCCTTTCCCAAGTGTGCGCTCCCCTCCCCCCACCCCACCGCCATTTTACTCCGGGGCATGCCGCTCCCTTCAGCAATGCGATGAGAGGGGAACTTGAGAAGATGTTGTTTTTGTGGTTTGCCCTCTTTGTTGCGATTGGAACTCTATAACCACCATGTGAACAAGCCTGGAATAGCCTGCAGAAGGAGAGACCCCCTGAAAGAAGGCGCCAAATACCCTGTTCATCTCAGGGGAAGCCATCCGGTATCAGTGATCATGTACGTGTATAAGCAAGCTCAGCAAAAGTCAGATGTGCCCAGTGAAGACTTACAAGAACAACCCAGCTGAGCCCAGCCCTAACGGCCAAACTACAGAATCACAAACTAAATAAGCAGTTGTTATTTTAAGTCACTATGTTTTGGATGGTTTGTTGCCCAGCAATAATTACATAGCCACTAATCGGTAGCAGTTGAGTTACAACTCCACCTCTTAATTAATGGTCAGAATGCACCTTAAGGATGGAAGAGACAAGGAAGCAATTAGTATGAATAATTCCCAAAACTGCATACTCAGTGCTTAGAATATTATGGGTTTTTTTTCTTTGTCTTAGCGTTCGGTCTTAGGCTACCTTACCAAACTGCTTTGCTCAATTGGTCTGTGGTTGAGAAAGGAAATGAGCACCAATGCAGTAAAAGAGGCCAGCAGAGGACACTCTGAAGTCTGTGTTTAGAGTACAACTGCTTTTGTCTGTGTGTATTACTTCAGTTTGATCACCATCTAGATGAAAGCTAGTGTCACCCATTCAAAGTTAATATGCTAATCTCTGAGATAAACAACTACCTGGGAACCAAATTTCAAAGAAAACTGGTAGTTTGATTGAACTACCTACTTCCCTGTGTTTTTCCCAGCTCTCATCAGTGAATCTAAAGACTCCGTTTAACAACAAGAAAGAATGAGGAAGAAAAAAGTCATTGAATTTAAAGAAATGGCCAGCAAACATTTACACGTCTGAAATAGCATTCCTTACATACTTTATATGGACCAATTGTATTTAGAGCTGAAGGGATTTTTTCATTTTACAAAAGTTTACAATGGTTAAGGATGTCAAATTTGCTGGGAAGAGAGGACAGTAAGTCAATGTTTTTTGTAATTGTTGTTATTTTTGTTATTTTATTTCTTGAGTCCTTCTATTTCTTATCTAATCTGATCATTTCTCTTTTGAATTTCTTCAAACCCCTCCTATGGACAACAAAAAATGGCACTATCTACATTGTAAATATATCTTGTTCTTTATATCTTTGCTACCTTTAGGCCCCCTGTAAAACTTCCCTGATTCCAGAAAGATTATTATTGATGAGAAAAATCTGTTTCAGGCTGTAACTCCAATATATATTTTGTCACTTCTTTGTGTCAACACTAAGCATACTAAATAAAAATAATTTAAAAAGATGGATTCTAAACTGAACATATAAAATGGTTAAGATGGTAAAGTATATGTGTATTTTACTATAATTAAAACATAAGATAGGAGGGGTGGAGCAAGATGGCAGAGGACTAGGAGACCTGGATTTTGTCTCCTCTCAGGAATTCAGCTGGATAGGGATCAAACCAATCCGAACACCTACGAACTCAACAGGAGATCAAAGAAAAGAAGAGCAACAACTCTCTGAACAGAAAAGCGACCACTTTCTGGAAGGTAGGACGTGCAGAGAAGTGAATCCGAGGCGATATTCGGGAGGATAGACGGCGGGGGATGGGCCTCCGTCTGCCGCTTCTGGCAAGTGATAGAACCACGGAGCATAAAATCGGAACATTTAGAAGTCGGCTCCGCTGAGGGACGTCACTCCGGTGGCTAAGTGGGGGGTGGAACCCTCATGGGACAGTGTGGTCTCAGTGAGAGAGCCTGAAAGCAACATAGACCAGAAAGGAACACAGACAATATACAATAACAGTCACCTTACAGGCAATACAATGGCACTAAATTTCCTTTGAAATTTGGTTCCCAGGTAGCTGTTTATCTCAGAGATTAGCATATTAACTTTGAATGGGTGACACTAGCTTTCATCTAGAAATCTTGAAAGGGGTCCTCTAAGCAAAGAGAGAGCCTGAAAGCAACACAGACCAGAAAGGAACACAGACAATATACAGTAACAGTCACCTTACAGGTAATACAATGGCAATAAATTGTATTGAGTGGGGTCACAGAAAGACCGGGGGTGCCTGAGTGCGGAAGAGCTCTCAGGTATCAGAGTGGGGAAGCCGGGTGCAGAGACGGAGCCCAGGTGCGGCTCTCAGCTCAGGGTTGCCATAAACTGTGATCCATGGCACAGTCGGGCCCCTGCTCCTCAAGCAGGGACCCAACAAGTGGCAGATCCAGGGAGACTCACCTTCCTCCCCCGGGAGGAGTGCCATGGGAGCACACCACAGGGATCTGCTGGGTATGGAGACTCCACACGGGGTCGGGTGCCAGAGAGAGAAACACGTGGTCACAGGCCAGGTGAGCACGGAGTGCAGCCAGAGACTGGGGAGACGGGAGTAACTGGCGGCTTTTCTCTGGGGGCTCACTGAGGAGCGGGGCCCCGAGTTCTCGGATCCTCTGAGGCAGAGATTGGGAGGCCGCCATTTTCACTCTCCACCTCCAAAGCTGTATGGAAAGCTTGAAGGGAACAAAAGCTCCTGAGAGCAAACCCAAGCAGATTACTTAGCCTGGACCGGCAAGGGCGGGGCAATTCCGCCTCCAGCAAAGACTTTTGGAAACCACGGCAACAGGCCCCTCCCCCAGAAGATAAGCAAGAACAGCCAGCCAAGACCAAGTTTACCGATCAATGAGAATGGCAGAACTCCAGCGCTAGGGGAATAATGCACATAGAATTCATGGCATTTTTACCATGATTCTTTAGTCTTTCAAAGTTAAATTTTTTTTTAACTGTCTGGTTTTTTTTTTTTGAATTTTTCTTTTTCCCTTTTTCAACCATATCTTATCAATCCCTTTTTAAAAAAAAATTTTTATTTTTCATTTTTATTTTTCATTTTTAGAGTCATATTCTATCCCTTCATAGTAGTTACCCATATTTTTGGCATGTATATATAAGTTGTTCTCTCTTTAAAATTTTGAGATAGTTTCTTCTAACAGATCAAAATATACCCTAAATCTCTATTGTATGGTTTTTTTTCTACTCCCCTGCCTGATCACATTCTCTCCCTTTTTTTCTTTTCTCTTTTTTTTTAAATCCTCTTCTTTCTTTTTCAAACAACTTCTTATCAATTCCTTTTATAAAATTTTTTACAATTTCCATCTTTACAGTCATATTCCATCCCTTCATCATATCAACCCTTATTTTTATACATATATAAGTTTTTCTTTCTTTAAAATTTTGGGAGGCACTTTCTTCTAACAGACCAAATACACCCAATATCTAGAGGGTGGCACTGATCTATATACCAGCCTGATCATATTTGATCACATTCTGGTTTTCTTTGTTTTGTTTTTTTATGTTTTTGTTTGTTTTTATCTTTATCTTTTTCTTTTCCTTTTTTTTTCTTTTTCTTTTTTCTCTCTTTCCCTTTCTTTTCCCACTGCTTCAGGTCTTTTCTGATTTGTTTAGAGTATATTTTCTGGGAATATTGTTACCCTGTTCCCTCATTAATCTATTTTCCTCTGGACAAAATGACAAGATGGAAAAAATCACCTCAACAAAAAGAACAAGAGGTAGTACCAACTGCCAGGGACCTACTCAATACACACATTAGTACGATGTCAGATCTAGAGTTCAGAATCATCACTTTAAAGATACTAGCTGGGCTTGAAAAAAGCATGGAAGTTATTAGAGAAACCCTTTCTGGAGAAGTAAAAGAACTAAAATCTAACCAAGTAGAAATCAAAAAGGCTACGAATGAGGTGCAATCAAATATGGGGGTGCTAACTGCTAGGATAAATGAGATATAGAAGTCTATATATAGAATGAGATATAGAAGTCTATATATAGAATGAGATATAGAAGTCTATATCAGTGATATAGAAGACCAAATGATGGAAAATAAAGAAGCTGAGAAAAAGAGAGATAAACAACTACTGGACACGAGGGCAGAATTCGAGAGATAAGCGATACCATAAGACGAAACAACATTAGAATAATTGGGATCCCAGAAGAAGAAGAAAGACAGAGAGGGGCAGAAGGTATATTGGAGCAAATTATAGCAGAGAACTTCCCTAATTTGGGGAAGGAAACAGGCATGAAAATCCAGGAAGCACAGAGAACCCCTCTCAAAATCAATAAAAATAGGTCAACACCCCAACATCTAATAGTAAAACTTACGAGTCTCATAGACAAAGAGAAAATCCTGAAAGCAGCTCGTGAGAAGAGATATGTAACCTACAATGGTAGAAACATTAGATTGGCAACAGACCTATCCACAGAGACCTGGCAGGCCAGAAAGGACTGGCATGATATATTCAGAGCACTAAATGAGAAAAATATGCAGCCAAGAATACTATATCCAGCTAGACTGTCATTGAACATAGAAGGAGAGATAAAAAGCTTCCAGGACAAACAAAAACTAAAGGAATTTGCAAACACGAAACCAGCCCTACAGGAAATCTTGAAAGGGGTCCTCTAAGCAAAGAGAGAGCCTGAAAGCAACATAGACCAGAAAGGAACACAGACAATATACAGTAACAGGCACCTTACAGGCAATACAATGGCACTAAATTCCTATCTTTCAATAGTTACCCTGAATGTAAATGGGCTAAATGCCCCAATCAAAAGACACAGACTCTCAGATTGGATTAAAAAACAAGACCCATTGATATGCAAGAGACTCATTTTAGACCCAAAGACACCCCCAGATTGAAAGTGAGGGGGTGGAAAACCATTGACCATGCTAATGGACAACAAAAGAAAGCTGGGGTGGCAATCCTTCTATCAGACAAATTAGATTTTAAACCAAAGACTGTAATAAGAGATGAAGAAGGACACTATATCCTACTTAAAGGGTCTATCCAACAAGAAGATCTAACAATTGTAAATATCTATGCCCCTAACATGGGAGCAGCCAATTATATAAGGCAATTAATAAAAAAAGCAAAGAAACACATCGACAAAAATACAATAATAGTGGGGGACTTTAATACCCCCCTCACTGAAATGGACAGATCATCTAAGCAAAAGATCAACAAGGAAATAAAGACTTTAAGTGACACACTGGACCAAATGGACTTCACAGACACATTCAAAACATTCCATCCCAAAGCAACGGAATACACATTCTTCTCTAGTGCCCATGGAACATTCTTCAGAATCGATCACATCCTAGTTCATAAATCAGGTCTCAACCGGTACCAAAAGATTGGGATCATTTTCTGCCTATTTTCAGACCACAATGCTTTGAAACTAGAACTCAATCACAAGAGGAAAGTCGGAAAAAACTCAAATACATGGAGGCTAAAGAGCATCCTACTAAAGAATGAATGGGTCAAACAGGAAATTAAAGAACAATTTAAAAAACTCATAGAAACCAATGAAAATGAAAAAAACAACTGTTCAAGATCTTTGGGATGCAGCAAAGGTAGTCCTAAGAGGAAAGTATATAGCAATACAAGCCTTTCTCAAGAAACAAGAAAGGTCTCAAGTACACAACCTAACCCTACATCTAAAGGAGTTAGAGAAGGAACAGCAAATAAAGGCTAAACCCAGCAGGAGAAGAGAAATAGTAAAGATCAGAGCAGAAATCAATGAAATAGAAACCAAAAGAACAGTAGAACAGATCAACAAAACTAGGAGCTGGTTCTTTGAAAGAATTAATAAGATTGATAAACCCATGGCCAGACTTATCAAAAAGAAAAGAGAAATGACCCAAATCAACAAAATCATGAATGAAAGAGGAGATATCACAACCAACACCAAAGAAATACAAACAATTATAACAACATATTATGAGCAACTCTATGCCAGCAAATTAGATAACCTGGAAGAAATGGATGCATTCCTAGAGACGTATCAACTACCAAAACTGAACCAGGAAGAAATAGACAACCTGAACAGACCTATAACCACTAAGGAAATTGAAGCAGTCATCAAAAATCTCCCAAAAAACAAAAGCCCAGGGCCAAATAGCTTCCCGGGGGAATTCTACCAAACATTTCAAGAAGAATTAATACCTATTCTTCTGAAACTGTTCCAAAACATAGAAATGGAAGGAAAACTTCCAAACTCATTTTATGAGGCCAGCATTACCTTGATCCCAACACCAGACAGAGACCCCATCAAAAAGGAGAATTACAGACCAATATCCCTGATGAACATGGATGCAAAAATTCTCACCAAAATACTAGCCAATAGGATCCAACAGTACATTAAAAGGATTATTCACCACGACCAAGTGGGATTTATCCCTGGGCTGCAAGTTTGGTTCAACATCCACAAATCAATCAACATGATACAATACATTAACAAAAGAAAGAACAAGAATGATATGATCCTCTCAATAGATGCAGAAAAAGCTTTTGACAAAGTACAGCATCCTTTCTTGATCAGAACTCTTCAGAGTATAGGCATAGAGGATACATACCTCAATATCATAAAAGCCATCTATGAAAAACCTACAGCGAATATCATTCTCAATGGGGAAAAACTGAGAGCTTTCCCCCTAAGGTGGGGAACGCAGCAGGGATGTCCACTATCACCACTGCTATTCAACATAGTATTAGAAGTCCTAGTCACAGCAATCAGACAACAAAAAGAAATCAAAGGCATCCAAATCACCAAAGAAGAAGTCAAACTCTCACTCTTTGAAGATATATGATACTTTATGTGGAAAACCCAAAAGACTCCACCCCAAATCTACTAGAACTCATACAGGAATTCAGTCAAGTGGCAGGATATAAAATCAATGCACAGAAGTCAGTGGCATTCCTATACACCAACAACAAGACAGAAGAAAGAGAAATTAAGGAGTCGATCCCATTTACAATTGCACCCAAAACCATAAGACACCTAGGAATAAATCTAACCAAAGAGACAAAGGATCTGTACTCAGAAAACTATAAAATACTCATGAAAGAAATTGAGGAAGACACAAAGAAATGGAAAAACGTTCCATGCTCATGGATTGGAAGAACAAATATTGTGAAGATGTCAATGCTACCGAGAGCAATCTACACATTCAATGCAATCCCCATCAAAATACCATCCACTTTTTTCAAAGAAATGGAACAAATAATCCTAAAATTTGTATGGAACCAGAAAAGACCCCGCATAGCCAGAGGAATGTTGAAAAAGAAAAGCAAAGCTGGCGGCATCACAATTCCGGACTTCCAGCTCTATTACACAGCTGTCATCATCAAGACAGTATGGTACTGGCACAAAAACAGGCACATAGATCAATGGAACAGAATAGAGAGCCCAGAAATGGACCCTCAACTCTATCGTCAACTCATCTTTGACAAAGCAGGAAAGAATGTCCAATGGAAAAAATACAGTCTCTTCAACAAATGGTGTTGAGAAAATTGGATAGCCACATGCAGAAGAATGAAACTGGACCATTTCCTTACACCACACACAAAAATAGACTCCAAATGGTTGAAAGACCTCAATGTGAGACAGGAGTCCATCAAAATCCTAAAGGAGAACACAGGCAGCAACCTCTTCGACCTCAGCCGCAGCAACTTCTTCCTAGAAACATCACCAAAGGCAAGGGAAGCAAGGGCAAAAATGAACTATTGGGACTTCATCAAGATAAAAAGCTTTTGCAAAGCAAAGGAAACAGTCAACAAAACCAAAAGACAACCAACAGAATGGGAGAAGATACTTGCAAATCACATATCAGATAAAGGGCTAGTATCCAAAATCTATAAAGAACTTATCAAACTCAACACCCAAAGAACAAAGAATCCAATCAAGAAATGGGCAGAAGACATGAACAGACATTTTTCCAAAGAAGACATCCAAATGGCCAACAGACACATGAAAAAGTGCTCAACATCGCTTGGCATCAGGGAAATCCAAATCAAAACCTCCATGAGATACCACCTCACACCAGTCAGAATGGCTAAAATTAACAAGTCAGGAAATGACAGATGTTGGCGGGGATTGGAAAAAGGGGAACCCTCCTACACTGCTGGTGGGAATGCAAGCTGGTACAGCCACTCTGGAAAACTGTATGGAGGTTCCTCAAAAAGTTGAAAATAGAGCTACCATATGAACCAGCAATTGCACTACTGGGTATTTACCCCAAAGATACAAAAGTAGGGATCTGAAAGGGTACGTGCACCCCGATGTTTATAGCAGCAAGTCCACAATAGCCAAACTGTGGAAAGAGCCAAGATGTCCATCAACAGATGAATGGATAAAGAAGAAGTGGTATATATATATACAATGGAATATTATGCAGCCATCAGAAGGAATGAGATCTTGCCATTTGCAACGACATGGATGGAACTGGAGGGTATTATGCTGAGCGCAATAAGTCAAACAGAGAAAGACATGTATCATATGACCTCACTGATATGAGGTATTCTTAATCTCAGGAAACAAACTGAGGGTTGCTGGAGTGGGGGGTGGGGTGGGAGGGATGGGGTGACTGGGTGATAGACACTGGGGAGGGTATGTGCTCTGGCAAGCACTGTGAATTGCGCAAGACTGTTGAATCTCAGATCTGTACCTCTGAAACAAATACTGCAATATATGTTAAGAAAAAAAAAAGAAGATAGCAGGAGGGGAAGAATGAAGGGGGGGAAATCGGAGGGGTAGACGAACCATGAGAGATGATGGACTCTGAAAAACAAACTGAGGGTTCTAGAGGGGAGGGGGGTGGAAGGATGGGTTAGCCTGGTGGTGGGTATTGAGGAGGGCACGTTCTGCATGGAGCACTGGGTGTTATGCACAAACAATGAATCATGGAACACTGCATCTAAAACTAATGATGTAATGTATGGGAATTAACATAACAATAAAAAAGGGGGGAAAAACATAAGATAATAAAGAAATAAAAAGATCAATTCTACTTAATATACATGACTGCTGTTGCCATAAGAAGTTTACTGATTTCTTAAATAAATACTAAATAATATTTTTATGTAACTACGCTCATATTCATTTGTACAATTAAATGAAACCTCAGCTAGTACAGTGTATCATATATAATTGCTATCTATTGTGACTGCCTGTACATGAAACTATAGGCTTACACGTTGCCATGTGAAATAACATAATTTATGACATGATATATCTGTATACTTAGAAAGAGCAGTCTAGGAATTGTGTGTACACACTACTGCAGGAATATTAATCACAAACACATGCAAATGTTTATATAGGAAATGTAAAAGGTTAACATATAAATGTAAGGAAACAATTTTCTAGTTGCTCATATTTAGAATATCTAGAATGAACTTACTTGAAACACTGGTATCAATTCTTTAAGGAAGATTCATAAAACAGTTGCTACGATAATCAAATGAAGTACTTAAAAATTACTTGTAAGTAAATATGGATTCATAGGAAGTTGCCAAGACAGTGTAGAGAGGTTCTATGTACATTTCTGTCCTTTTCCCCATTAGTTACCTCTAATATAATTATAGAGCAATATCAAAACTGGAAATTTTATATTGGTGTGATGTTTGTATGTAGTTCTGTGTCCTTTCATCATGTGCGGTCATGTCATTTCATCATGCAACCACTGCCACAATCCAGACTCAGAACTGTCCCATTACTACCATATGGTCCCCTTTATAGTTA
Organism: Neomonachus schauinslandi; assembly: GCF_002201575.2. Taxonomy (NCBI): domain Eukaryota; kingdom Metazoa; phylum Chordata; class Mammalia; order Carnivora; family Phocidae; genus Neomonachus; species Neomonachus schauinslandi. Next base: position 151,896,919 of record NC_058403.1, read on the forward strand.
CACCTCCATCCCTCTTCCCAGCACCCCTCACCTCTAATCTCTTATATATCTCTGAAATTTTGTCATTATGAGAATGGTATATAAATAAAATAATACAGTCTATGACCTTGAGTTCTATCCATGTCATGTGTACCAAGAGTTTCTATCTTTATATTGCCGAGTAGTATGCCATTGTACTGATGTGCCATGTTTTGTTTAAACTTTCATCTATTGAGGGAAATTTATGTTGCTTCCAGTTCTTGACTATCATAAATACAGCTGGTGTAAACAAACATATACAGGTTTTTATGCAGACCTAAAAGTTCATTTCTATGGGGTAAACACCCTGGAGTGCCATTGCTGGGTCATAGGTATTTGTATGTTCAGTTTTGTAAGAAACTGCCAAACTACTTTCCAGATTGGCTGTACCATTTTAAATTACCACCAGAAATGTATAAATGATCCAGTTTCTTCACATCCTTTGTCCTCATTTTCTATTGGCACTATTTATTTCAGCTGTTCTAATAGTTGTGTAGTGATATTTCATTGTAGTTTTAGCCTGCATTTCCCTAATGACTAGTGATACTAGACATATCTTCATATTCTTATTTGCCATCCACATATTTTCATAGGTGAAATATTTTCTCATGTATTTTTCCCATTTTCTAATTTGATTGTTTTGTTTTTAGTGTTGAAATTTTAGAGTTCTTTATATATTCTAGATGTAAGTCTTTTGCCAGATATGTGACTTGCAAATATTTTATGCTATTCTGTAGCAATTTGTCTTTTCATCCTCTTATAAAGGTCTTTTGCAGACCAAAATATTTAATGATGATGCAGTCCACCTTATCAGTTTTTCCTTTTATGGTGTGCTTTGTGTGTCATATCTAAGAATTCTTCACCTTGCCAAAGGTCCTTAAGATTTTCTCCAGTGTTATCTCCTACAGGTTTTATAGTTTTATTTTTTACATTTAAGTCTGTGATCCATTCCTGAGCTAATTTTGTACAAGGTGTGAGGTTTAGATCAAGGTTCATTTTGTAGTCTATGGATATCCAATTACACCAGCACCATTTGCTGACCCTTCCTTCAACGGCTTTAGCAATTTCAGAGCATAGATAGTGACCTAAGCATAAACTGGTAGAGGTGAAGCCTGAGACAAAAGTAGGGGTCAAATTATGAGCCATAGATTATAATGAGTATATTTTTAAAGCAGTGATGAGCTTCTGGATGGCCTTAAATAAGAAAGTGGCTTAATTGATTTACATTTTTTAAAGATCACCCTGGTTGCTATGTGAACAATAACATGTAAGGGGAAGAAGAGCAGTAGAGAAACCAGTTAGGAGGCAATTATGGAAACACCTTGAACATAAACCTGAACTTGATAATTTCTAATGATGTTATATTGGGCATTAATTCACAATTCCCTACCCACTCCACCTATACACATGAGAAACACATTTAGAAATGATGCTCAGAGATCCAACCAGTGGCTTGTAATAGGTACTCTGCAATTTATCTGCAAATCCCAGCCATAACTGTAATTCCATTCCTTTCTCTCCCACTCAAGAAAGCATATGAAGATGTATGTGAGTCACAATGATTCTACTATAAGAAAAACCTAGGATTGGGGCACCTGGGTGGCTCAGTGGCTGAGCGTCTGCCTTTGGCTCAGGTCATGATCTCAGGGTCCTGAAATTGAGTCCCATGTCTGGCTCTCTGCTCAGCAGGGAGTCTGCTTCTCCCTCTCCCTCTGCCCCTCCCCACTTCCTGTGCTTTCTCACTCTCTCTCTAAAAAATAGACAAAATCTTTTAAAAAGAACCTAGAATCTTTTTTATTGCAAAGTATTGTATGATCAGTTAATTATGACATACTTCACAACTGATTCAGATAAACTTGTATTCCTCAGCGCTATGGTTAATCATTCAAAAAAGACCCGGGGCACCTGGGTGGCTCAGTTGGTTAAGCGAATACCTTCAGCTCAGGGTCATGATCCTGGAGACCCAGAATAGAGTCCCACATCGGGCTTCCTGCTTGGCAGGGAGTCTGCTTCTCTCTCTGACCCTACCCCCCTCATGCTCTCTCTCTCTCTCTCCCCTATCCTCTCTCTCCCTCTCTCAAAAAAAAAAAAAACTCAAGGAACCAAAATTGGATTTGCTCACAGTATTTTAAGAATATGTTCATTGCATATGTTTTTTAATTAAACATTCTTTAAACATCTGATATATGATTTTTCATCTTTGATACAATTTTCAGGTAAAATTCTTCTATTTTCCAAGGATATCACCAATATACACATTCCCAATAAGGCTGCATAGTCACAGTCAATATTAATTCCCCTTCCACACACCTTACTGAAAGATTTTGGTAAATTAATCCAGTTTCAAAGGAAATAAAAATAATTTATTAAGAGATAATTGACTTCAGACTCCTGGGTGGCTCAGTCGGTTAAGCATATGCCTTTGGCTCAGGTCATGATCCCAGGGTCCTGGGTTCTAGCCCCGCATCAGGCTCCCTGCCTAGCGGAGAGCCTGCTTCTCCTTCTCCCTCTGCAGCTCTCCCTGTTCGTTCTCTCTCTCACTCTCTCTCTCTCAAGTAAATAAATAAAATCTGAAAAAAGAGAGAGAGAGATAACTGACTTATGAACAAATACTAAAGGAAATAAAAATGTTTGTTAGCCAAATGATGTCTGGAGGTGGAGAATGGTGGTATAATGTAATACTTTCTCACTGCATCTCACCAGAGGATCTCACAAGACCCTGGGGAAGAGGCTCTTCTCTTGGCGCCTGCTATTAAAAAGAAGTTAGATCAATCGACTACATTGTAAGTTTTGGAGATGATAAGGCCTCATCTTGTCATGATTTTCTCTGCATCTCTTGAAGTATCTAGCATGGATGCTTGTGCCTCATTGGCATTCAGTTTTGCTGAGAAGAGATTCCAAATATATACCAACTTTGCCCTGATGGACAAGAGGATGGATTGTAGAAGAAAGGTCTTAGAGTCTTCAGTTCTTTTGAGCTTGCCTTTTAGACAGAGACATACAGTGAGCTATCTGATGACAGGTGAGTGAATGGTCTTATTTTCAGAATTCTGCAGGTATGTGTTGCCTTTTTATGGCTACAGTTTGCTTTACCCAGAAAAACTCCAACCACAGTTCCTTTTTAATTTGCTTTAACTTCAAAATCCAGGGAATTATATTTCAGAAGACATCATTTGTCTGTCTAGTAGATAAAGAATGTCATTAAATCTGCCATATTCTTTTTACTTTCTAGCGCTCTCAAAAAAGCAGGGAAGGGGTGATACAGTAAAGACACTCAAACTGACAATAATTCATAAGGTCTTTCTTCACCAGGAAATAATTTTGTAGCTTCTGGATTATTTTTAGTCATATAAATAATTTCTCTTTTTATTAAGGCAGACATCTATTTTAGTCATCTGTGACAAACTAGATGTCTGCTTCCTCAGTCCATAAAAACAGACTTCTTTGTTCAGTCCTAGAGGCAGCAAAGCCACATAGATGTCTTTAAAAAAATAAAGCTTAAAAAGTAAAAAGTCCAAACCTAGTGTGCCTTGATTCTGCATTAGGTGATTCATTCATGAATCAGTTCCTAATTTTGAGCACCAACGGTGTGTCAAGCCCTGTGCTACTTTCCAAGTAATCATTAACCTTTGAGCATAAGGATACAAACAATCTAGCTGTAATAGAAACAATTTACCCAAATACAGAAAAAGAAAAATGCATTTAGTGAGTTAAACCTCTACCATTACCTTCTGCTTGTATGTGCCAGATATGTTTCCTTTTTATCTTTAACCACAGGAAACATTAAAGGCACATGCACTACTTAGCTCACGTCTCCTTGGCAAAGAACACACAGGAAGACTGGAGAAAAAGAGGATTAGAACAGTAAATCTGAAAGTTCAGAAAGTGAAACCTCCGTTTTCTATGTTCTATAAAACCTAGTCTTTTCATGTGTACAATAGAGCTCATGGGAGGATTTCCTCTCCAGGATCAGCTAGAAAAAGGTGAGCAGACCCTCCTGCAATAGCCTCCATCCTCTCGTTTGATTTCTGCATATTTCAGCAACACTTTCTGATCCCCATAAAGGTCAGTTTCCCAAAAACTTTTCAGAAAATTGGGAGCAAACAGTCTCTTTGAACTCTAATTCATTCATTATAATGAAACACATATTGGAGACATACCAAGTGTCAGTCCATGAACTAGGACATAACTATATGCTACCCTCAACATTTACTATATGGAGGAAAGAGCAGAATTCAGGAAGAGAATGGTGTCTATTATTATTTATTGTAAAAATATATACATTAGTTATTTTTTTTAAATCAAAAAGCATTCAAAACAGAAATAGAAAATCCAAAAGAATCAACAAAGCAAAATAAAACAAAACAAAAACCTCCTGGAAATATGAAGCAATTATAGCAAGGTTGCAGGATACAGAGTGCATTAATTTGTTAGGACTGCCACAACAAAATACCAGAGACTGGGTGGTTAAACAGCAGAAATTTATTTTCTACAGTTTTGGAGGCTTGGAATCCAAGATGAAGGTGTTGGCAAGTTTGGTATCTTCTGAGGCTTCTCTCCTGGCTTGTAGATGGCCACATTCTCCCAGTGTCCTCACATGGCATTTCTTCTGTGCACACACATCCCTAGTAGACCTCAGTGTGTCCAAGTCTCTTCTTCATCCAAGTGCCTTGAAAGAGATAATTAAGTTAAAATAAAGTCTTTGGAGTTGGTCCTAACCCAGTTGGATTGTTGTCATTATAAGAGGACAGACGTAAGAGACACTAGAGAGAGGGGGGAGGGAGCAAGATGGCAGAGGAGTAGGAGACCTGGATTTTGTCTGGTCCCAGGAATTCAGCTGGACAGGGATCAAACCATTCTGAACACCTACAAACTTAACAGGAGATCGAAGAAAAGAATAGCAACAACTCTCTGAACAGAAAAGCGACCATTTCCTGGAAGGTAGGACATGCAGAGAAGTGAATCCGAGGCGATATTCGGGAGGATAGACAGCGGGGGAGGGGGCCTCTGACAGCAGCTTCTGGAAGTGATAGAGGCGCGGAGCACAAAATCGGAACTTTTAGAAGTCGGCTCCGCTGAGGGACGTCGCTCCAGTGGCTAAGCGGGGGGGTGGAACCTTCGTGGGACAGTGTGATCTCAGGACCCTCGAGGTCACAGAAAGACCGGGGGTGCCTGAGTGCGGCAGAGCTCCCAGGTATTGGAGCGGGGAAGCCGGTTGCAGAGACAGAGCCGAGGCACGGGCTCTCAGCTCGTGGTTGCCATAAACCATGATCCACGGCACAGTCGGGCCCCTGCTCTTCCAGCAGGGACCCAACAAGTGGCAGATCCAGGGAGACTCCCCTTCCTCCCCCGGGAGGAGCAGCATGGGAGCGCACCGCAGGGATCTCCTGGGTTTGGAGACTCCACACCGAGTCGGGTGCCAGAGATAGAAATGCTCAGTCACAGGCCAGGTGAGCACAGAGTGCCGCCGGAGACCGGGGAGACGGGAGTGATTGACTGCTTTTCTCTGCGGGCGCACTGAGGAGCGGGGCCCTGAGTTCTCGGCTCCCCTGGGGCGGAGATTGGGAGGCTGCCATTTTCACTCTCGGCCTCCAAAGCTGAACGGAAAGTTTGCAGGGAACAGAAGCTCCCGAGAGCAAACCCGAGCAGATTACTTAGCCCAGACCGGGCAAGGGCAGGGCAATTCTGCCTCCCGCAAAGACATTTGGGAACCACGGCAACAGGCCCGTCCCCCAGAAGATCAGCAAGAACAGCCAGCCAAGACCAAGTTTACCAATCAATGAGAATGGCAGAATTCCAGCGCTAGGGGAATACTGAACATAGAATTCATAGCTTTTCCCCATGATTCTTTAGTCTTTCAGTGTTAATTTTTTTTAACTGTCTTTTTTTTTTTTAATTTTTCTTTTTCCCTTTTTCAACCAACATCTTATCAATCCCTTTTTTAAAAAACATTTTTATTTTTCATTTTTAGAGTCATATTCTATCCCTTCATAGTCGTTACCCTTATTTTTGGCATATATATATATATATATATATATATATAAGAGTTGTTCTCCCTTTAAATTTTGAGATACAGTTTCTTCTAACAGATCAAAATATACTCTAATTGTCTAGTGTATGGCTTTGTTCTAGTCTCCTGCCTGATCACGTTCTATCCCTTTTTTTAAACATTTTTTTTTAAATCCTCTTCTTTCTTTTTTCAAACAACTTCTTATCTTATCAATTCCTTTTATAAAACTTTTATACTTTTCATCTTTACAGTCATATTCCATCCCTTCATCGTATTAACCTTTATTTTTGTACATATATAAGTTTTTCTTTCTTTAAAATTTTAGGGGGCACTTTCTTCTAACAGACCAAAATACACCCAAAATCTAGTGTGTGGCACTGATCTATGCACCAGCCTGATCATCTTTGATCATATTCTGTTTTTTTTGTTTTGTTCTGCTTTTGTTTGTTTTTATCTTTATCTTTTTCTTTTTTTTCTTTTCCTTTTTTCTTTCTTTCCCTTTCTTTTCCCCCAGTTTCAGGTCTTTTCTGATTTGTTTAGAGTATATATTCTAGGTACGTTGTAACCCTGTTAGCATTTTGTTCTCTCATTCATCTAGTCTCCTCTGGACAAAATGACAAGATAGAAAAAATCACCTCAACAAAAAGAACAAGAGGCAGTTCCAACTGCACGGGACCTACTCAGTACAGACATTAGTACAATGTCAGAACTATAGTTCAGAATTATGATTTTAAAGATACTAGCTGAGCTTGAAAAAAGCATGGAAGTTATTAGAGAAACCCTTTCTGGAGAAATAAAAGAACTAAAATCTAGCCAAGTTGAAATCAAAAAGGCTATTAATGAGGTGCAATCAAAAATGGGCGTGCTAACTGCTAGGATAAGTGAGGCAGAAGAGAGAATTAGCGATATAGAAAACCAAATGATGGAAAATAAAGAAGCTGAGGAAAAGAGAGATAAACAACTACTGGATCACGAGGGCAGAATTCGAGAGATAAGCGATACCATAAGATGAAACACTGGGATCCCAGAAGAAGAAGAAAGAGAGAAAGGGGCAGAAGGTATATTGGAGGAAATTATAGCAGAGAACTTCCCTAATTGGGGGAAGGAAACAGGCATCAAAATCCAGGAAGCACAGGGAACCTCTCTCAAAATCAATAAAAATAGGTCAACACCCCGACATCTAATAGTAAAACTTACGAGTCTCAGAGACAAAGAGAAAATCCTGACAGCAGCTCGGGAGAAGAGATATGTAACCTACAATGGTAAAAACATTAGATTGGCAACAGACCTATCCACAGAGACCTGGCAGGCCAGAAAGGACTGGCATGATATATTCAGAGCACTAAATGAGAAAAATATGCAGCCAAGAATACTATATCCAGCTAGGCTGTCACTGAACATAGAAGGAGAGTTAAAAAGCTTCCAGGACAAACAAAAACTAAAGTTTTTGTTTGTCTATAACTAAACTATAAACACAAAGCCAGCCCTACAAGAAATCTTGAAAGGGGTCCCCTAAAAGCAACATAGACCAGAAAGGAACAGAGACAATATACAGTAACAGTCACCTTACAGGCAATACAATGGCACTAAATTCCTATCTTTCAATAGTTACCCTGAATGTAAATGGGCTAAATGCCCCAATCAAATGACACAGATTGGATTAAAAAAACAAGACCCATCAATATGCTGTCTGCAAGAGACTCATTTTAGACCCAGAGACACCCCCAGATTGAAAGTGAGGGGGTGGAAAACCATTGACCATGCTAATGGACACCAAAAGAAAGCTGGGGTGGCAATCCTTATATCAGACAAATTAGATTTTAAACCAAAGACTGTAATAAGAGATGAGGAAGGACACTATATCCTACTTAAAGGGTCTATCCAACAAGAAGATCTAACAATTGTAAATATCTATGCCCCTAACATGAGAGCAGCCACTTATATAAGCCAATTAATAACAAAAGCAAAGAAACACATTGACAGCAATACAATAAAAGTGGGGGGCTTTAACACCCCCCTCACTACATGGACAGGTCATCTAGGCAAAAGATCAACAAGGAAATAAAGACTTTAAGTGACACTCTGGACCAAATGGACTTCACAGATATATTCAGAACATTCCATCCCAAAGCAACAGAATACACATTCTTCTCTAGTGCCCATGGAACATTCTCCAGAAGAGATCACATCCTAGGTCACAAATCAGGTCTCAACTGGGACCAAAAGACTAGGATCATTCCCTGCATATTTTCAGACCACAATGTTTTGAGACTAGAACTCAATCACAAGAGGAAAGTCAGAAAGAACTCAAATACATGGAGGCTAAAGAGCATCCTACTAAAGAATGAATGGGTCAACCAGGAAATTAAAGAACAATTAAAAAAAATTCATGGAAACCAATGAAAATGAAAACACAACTGTTCAAAATCTTTGGGATGCAACAAAGGCAGTCCTAAGAGGAAAGTATATAGCAATACAAGCCTTTCTCAAGAAACAAGAAAGGTCTCAAGTACACAACCTAACCCTACATCTAAAGGAGCTAGAGAAGGAACAGCAAATAAAGCCTAACCCCAGCAGGAGAAGAGAAATAATAAACATCAGAGCAGAAATCAATGAAATAGAAACCAAAAGAACAGTAGAACAGATCAACAAACTAGGCGCTGGTTCTTTGAAAGAATTAACAAGATTGATAAACCCCTGGCCAGACTCATCAAAAAGAAAAGAGAAAGGACCCAAATCAACAAAATCATGAATGAAAGAGGAGAGATCACAACCAACACCAAAGAAATACAAACAATTATAACAACATATTATGAGCAACTCTATGCCAGCAAATTAGAGAACCCAGAAGAAATGGATGCATTCTTAGAGGTGTATCAACTACCAAAACTGAACCAGGAAGAAATAGACAACCTGAACAGATCTATAACCACTAAGGAAATTGAAGCAGTCATCAAAAATCTCCCAAAAAACAAAAGCCCAGGGCCAGGTGGCTTCCCAGGGGAATTCTACCAAACATTTCAAGAAGAATTAATACCTATTCTTCTGAAACTGTTCCAAAAAATAGAAATGGAAGGAAAACTTCCAAACTCATTTTATGAGGCCACCATTACATTTATCCCCAAACCAAAGACGCCATCAAAAAGGAGAATTACAAACCAATATCCTTGATGAACATGGATGCAAAAATTCTCACCAAAATACTAGCCAATAGGATCAAATAGTATATTAAAAGGATTATTAACCACGACCAAGTGGGATTTATCCCTGGGCTGCAAGTTTGGTTCAACATCCACAAATCAATCAACATGATACAATACATTAACAAAAGAAAGAACAAGAATGATATGATCCTCTCAATAGATGCAGTAAAAGCATTTGACAAAGTACAGCATCCTTTCTTGATCAGAACTCTTGAGAGAATAGGGTTAGAGGGTACGTACCTCAATATCATAAAAGCCATCTATGAAAAACCTACAGCGAATATCATTCTCAATGGGGAAAAACTGAGAGCTTCCCCCTAAGGTCAGGAACGCGGCAGGGATGTCCACTATCACCACTGCTATTCAACATAGTATTAGAAGTCCTAGCCACAGCAGACAACAAAAAGAAATAAAAGGCATCCAAATCGGCAAAGAAGAAGTCAAACTCTCACTCTTTGCAGATATATGATACTTTATGTGGAAAACCCCAAAGACTCCACCCCAAAACTGCTAGAATTCATACAGGAATTCAGTCAAGTGGCAGGATATAAAATCAATGCACAGAAGTCAGTGGCATTCCTATACACCAACAACAAGACAGAAGAAAGAGAAATTAAGGAGTCGATCCCATTTACAATCACACCCAAAACCATAAGATACCTAGGAATAAATCTAACCAAAGAGGCAAAGGATCTGTACTCAGAAAACTATAAAATACTCATGACAGAAATTGAGGAAGACACAAAGAAATGGAAAAACGTTCCATGCTCATGAATTGGAAGAACAAATATTGTGAAGATGTCAATGCTACCTAGAGCAATCTACACATTCAATGCCATCCCCATCAAAATACCATCCACTTTTTTCAAAGAAATGGAACAAATCATCCTAAAATTTGTATGGAACCAGAAAAGACCCCAAATAGCTGGAGGAATGTTGAAAAAGAAGAGCAAAGTGGGTGGCATCACAATTCCGGACTTCCAGGTCTGTTACAAAGCTGTCATTATCAAGACAGTATGGTACTGGCACAAAAACAGGCACATAGATCAATGGAACAGAATAGAGAGCCCAGAAATGGACCCTCAACTCTATGGTCAACTCATCTTTGACAAAGCAGGAAAGAATGTCCAATGGAAAAAAGACCGTCTCTTCAACAAATGGTGTTGGGAAAATTGGATAGCCACATGCAGAAGAATGAAACTGAACCATTTCCTTACACCACACACAAAAATAGACTCCAAATGGTTGAAAGACCTAAGTGTGAGACAGGAGTTCATCAAAATCCTAAAGAAAAACACGGGCAGCAACTTCTTCGACCTCAGCTGCAGCAACTTCTTCCTAGAAACATCACCAAAGGCAAGGGAAGCAAGGGCAAAAATGAACTATTGGGACTTCATCAACATAAAAGGCTTTTGCACAGCAAAAGAAACAGTCAACAAAACCAAAAGAAAACCGACAGAATGGGAGAAGATATTTGCAAATGACATATCAGATAAAGGGCTAGTATCCAAAATCTATAAAGAACTCATCAAACTCAACACCCAAAGAACAAAGAATCCAATCAAGAAATGGGCAGAAGACATGAACAGACATTTTTCCAAAGAAGACATCCAAACGGCCAACAGACGCATGAAAAAGTGCTCAATATCGCTCGGCATCAGGGAAATCCAAATCAAAACCTCAATGAGATACCACCTCACACAGTCAGAATGGCTAAAATTAACAAGTCAGGAAATGACAGATGTTGGCGGGGATGCGGAGAAAGGGGAACCCTCCTACACTGTTGGTGGGAATGCAAGCTGGTGCAGCCACTCTGGAAAACAGTATGGAAGTTCCTCAAAAAGTTGAAAATAGAGCTACCATATGAACCAGCAATTGCACTACTGGGTATTTACCCCAAAGATACAAAAGTAGGGATCTGAAAGGATACGTGCACCCTGATATTTATAGCAGCAATGTCCACAATAGCCAAACTGTGGAAAGAGCCAAGGTGTCCATCAACAGATAAATGGATAAAGAAGATGTGAGATATAGATATAGATATAGATATATATCTCCAGTGGAATATTATGCAGCCATGAAAAAGAATGAGAACTTGCCATTTTCAATGACGTGGATAGAACTGGAGGGTGTTATGTTGAACGAAATAAGTCAATCAGAGAAAGACATGCATCATATGACCTCACTGATATGAGGTATTCTTAATCTCAGGAAACAAACTGAGGGTTGCTGGAGTGGTAGGGGGTGGGAGAGATGGGGTTGCTGGGTGATAGACATTGGGGAGGGTTGTGCAATGGTGAGTGCTGTGAATTGTGTAAGACTGTTGAATCACAGACCTGTATCTCTGAAACAAATAATACATTATATGTTAAAAAAAGAAGAAGAAGAAGAAGATAGCAGGAAGGGAAAAATGAAGGGGGGGAAATCGGAGGCGTAGATGAACCATGAGAGACTATAGACTCTGAGAAACAAACTGAGGGTTCTAGAGGGGAGGGGGGTGCAGGCATGGGTTAGCCTGGTGATAGGTATTAAAGAGGGCACGTACTGTATAGAGCACTGGGTATTATACGCCAACAATGTATCATGGAACACTACATCAAAAACGATGTAATGTATGGGGATTAACATAAGAATAAAAAAAATTTAAAAAAAAATTAAAAAAAAAATTAAAAAATACAAAATACAAAAAAATACAAAAGAGTAAATACTGTAGGATGCCAAGTATATGGCATTCTGGAAAAGGCAAACCTAGGGAGGCAGTAAAAAGATCTGTGATTGCCAAGTGTTTGGGGGAGCAAAGGATGAATAGGTGGAGCAAAAGGGATTTTTATGGCAGTGAAACTACTCCAAGATACTAACTACAACTATGGATACATGTCATCGTTGTACATTTGCAGAAATCCCACAGAATACCCAAGACCAAGAGTGAGTCCTAATGTAAACAATGGACTTTGGTTGCTAATGTGTCAATGCTGGTTCATCCATTGTAACAAACGTATCACTCTGATGTGGGATACATTCTGACATATCACTCATGATGATGGTAGGGGAGGCTGTGTTTTTGGGGTGAAGGGCCAAATGGGTCATCTCTATACTTTCTTCTTGATTTTGCTGTGAACCTAAAACAGCTGTAAAAAATAAAGTCTGCATATTTTTTAAATGTTAGTTTCTTATTCCTCCAATCCCCAATAACTTGGAAATATAGAGAGTATCAAAAATTTGTTTTGAATCTTCTTCCAACTAAATACGTAAGTAACAAAACACACACACACAGTACATCCATATAAAAGGAATTGGTCACTACAACTGATCTGTGCCTGGCTTTTATCATTTATGAATATATTTTGAAAACCTATTAATAATAGTAGATACCATGTATCACACTTATTAAGGCTGAATATAATTTTGTTGTTTGAATATATTATATTTTATTTAACTAGTATCCTATAGGTTATATTTATGTTGATTTTTTTTAATTGTTAAAAACTATAGGGCGCCTGGGTGGCTCAGTCGGTTAAGCAACTGCCTTCGGCTCAGGTCATGATCCCAGGGTCCTGGGATCGAGTCCCACATCAGGCTCCCTGCTCTGCGGGGAGCCTGCTTCTCCCTCTCCCACTCCCCCTGTTTGTGTTCCCTCTCTCACTGTGTCTCTCTCTGTCAAATAAATAAATAAAATCTTTAAAAACAAAAACAAAAACAAAAAAACTATATTCCATATCATGGTACAGTTTTGCAAGAATGTCTCTAGGGCTAACTCTGGTAATGGAATTGTTGGGCAAAAGTGTGTATGCATTTAAAACTTAGATATTGCCACATTGCACTCCAAAGTGGTATAGTTTGGACTTGAAGCATATGGAAGTGCCCATATTCCAAGACCCTTGTTGGAATTAGTATTATCAATTATATTTGCTTTTACCAATTTGATAGGTGTAAATGCTATCTATTTTAGTTTTATTCATTTAATATATGAGGCTGAGCATTTTTATATTTATTAGTAGTTCATCTTACTTTCTGTAAAATTACACAATTTATGACTGAAATATTTGCTTTTAGTCATTTTTTATAAGATTATTGTACATATTATAAAATTTTGTGCAGTTTACTTTGATTTTTCATATTACCATGTTTTTGCCATGGCTTAGTTTTTAGTTTTTACGTAGTTACTTTTACCAATATTTCCTTTATAAATTCAATGATTTTTTTGCGATCCACATTTTCTTACAATATTTCTAAGGTTTTAGTTTTTACACTCATACAATTAATAGATCTCAAATTTATATTGAGACTGAAGTAGCCATCCAAGTTTTTCCCCCAAAAGTCAACTCCTTTTTGCAGGCCATTTTTTTTTAACTAATCTGTGTTTTCCCAGTGAATTAGATGTCATCTTTATCATATGTAACATATCCATGTCTACCTGGATGAATATTTTCTAGATTTTGGATATTGTTCCATTGAACCTTCAATTTTTTTCTTGTTTTGATGAATCATCATAGCAATTTTATACATGTGTTTCTCAAAAAATATCATTCTATAACGTTTTCCTCAAAACGTCTCACTGGTATTCTCATTTGGATGGCACAGGCTTCATAGACTAATTTTAGAAGGTAATATCTTTATAATATTGAGACATCCAGGAATCTATTCTGACCATTTTTCTAAATCTTCTCTTACAATCCTCAGAAGAGTTTTAAAGTTTCCTTTATATAAACCCTGAATATTTCTTGTTCCTTTTTTTAAAAAATTTTTTCTTGGTATTATAAATGGGATATTTCCTTCATTAAAATTTTCTGTTTATAGTTGGTATATAAGAAAAGTAATGATTTTAATATGAATTTTGCAACCAGGGAATTTTCTGAATTTTCTTTTTTATTTCTTACAGTGTTTCAGACAATTCCCATGAGTTCTAAGAGTATACAATCATATCATCTGCAAATAAAAGTAATTTAATGTCCTCTATTCTCACTTTTACAGCTGTTTTTCTCCCACATAAACTGCATTAGCTAACACTTTCAGAGCCACAGTGCTGATGACAATTGATATCCTCTTGACTTTACTTTTTATTTAGAACATATGGGCAAGATTTGTCAGGATGTGCCCTGTCCACCTACTTTTCCTTTTGCTTTGCTTATGGGGAGGAAATATCATTGGGAACATCTCCAAGCTTTGGGCACTTCTGCACTTTTTTCCTTCTTTCTCTTGTTTACACTTTTAAAGGATTGTATGTGAAGTCAGGCCGCTCCATGTTTGTGGCTGATGCAGCAATAAGATTATCTATTTCTTTTCATATTTTCCAAGCTGCATAGAGTGAGGCTCTGACCCAACTTCTCTCCCTCTCATCTTATGGCAGAAATGTCATCCTGTTATTATTGACTGTGTGCCTATCAGGTGCCAAACACTTCACTGGGGGATTTATATTCACTGGGACATTTAATTCTCACAACAAACCTTAGAGAAAGTTTTTATTATCCCTAACCTACTGATGAAACCTTGAAAACAACTTGTCTTAAGTTATATATATAGTTAATTAGGAACAGGGACAGGACTTGAAGCCACATTTTCTGTCTCCAAGATCCTCAGTCTTACCACTGCATTTCCTTGCAGTTCAAGAAGGCTGAAATGAGGGAGGTACAAACGTCTGGATGAATATGGAAGAAGGAGATATCAGTTCCGCCTGAGGAAGGTCAAGAAGTGATGTTTCTGCTCCTAAGAATCAGCACTGAAAGGGATGAACACAAAATTGATTTGCCACCATGATCCAAGAAATACCTGCCCCACCCCATAGGAGAAGTAAGCACATCACAACCTCACAATAGCCCTTGATTGATTTCCCTCTGGGGCACAGGCAGTTCCTCATGTTATAGCTTGGTCAATTATTTTCAGGTCCAAGCTTACTTGCCTTAAGAGTGGGCACATGCTCAACGAGGTTCTTTAGGGAGGAAAAAAAAAGCTTGTTTTTACCTGAGGAAACTTAATTCAAGTTTTGAACTCATTTCTTCTTTCAAGCAGTTTCTATTGTAAACCCAATTCTGTGGTGGGATTTATTGAAGCACAGAACAGAAAAGACATTTGCTCAGAAGTAACTCAAGGATACAATGTGGATTAGAACTTGGAAAAAATAATAAATCATAAAGCTACTGAGTCATGAAAACACTGAGCCATACTTGAAAGTAGACTGAGAATTGAACATTGAGTTATTGTTAAATGCACGTGAATATGTCAAGAATGATATCTGAATTACGTCCCATCTCAGCAGTTTTATTTAGCATCTAATTTTTCTCCTAACTCTCTTTAACCCTATTAAAGGAAACATTAGCATCTTCTTTCACTCTTTTATAGATGAATAAATAAAGAATAATTGGATTTTTAGGAGTCATTCAGGAGAACTGAAGGCCTATAATTGGAATGGATAATTCCTGATCAAAGGGTCTTTTAATTCCTTGGTTGAGGGTTGCATTTTATCATGCCTTATTATAAGGATACTGAGAATTTGAGGTTCATCGTGGACATTTTTCTGTTCTCCCTATATCATCCAGCCTCTGGATCTTCTGCTTATCTAAGATTAACTACTTTCACAAGGGGTCAAGTCAATAGCCCTAGAGCAAAAATCAGCAGCTGGAGAACCTCACCATAACACCCACAAAAGGTGACATAATCAATTGTTCATTTACTGGCAAGAAAATTCAGTGGTTATTTAAAGATCACTTCATCAGTCCTGGTGTAGGTACAGACTTGTTTCCTTGAAGGGAAGTTTGGCACATGTCCTTCTGTCATAGAACATGTAATATAATGTGAAGATAAATGGTATACAGATAACACAGTTAGAGAACTATCAACATAGAATAATAGGAGTATAAACATGTCATAAAGAGCATAACTTGGGGCTAAAATAGGAAAAGACATCAAGTAGGAGTTACAAAGAATGTCTGCAATGTTGGGGTTTGCCTGTATAACATCAGGTATTTTTATTTACTTTATTTTTTTCCGAGAAGAGTCAAACTCTGAATGACCAGTGTATTTATCTCTTACATTTCTATCATAAGATTGAGTTTTCTGAATAATGGGAAAAGATCCAAGTATGCATCCCCTTTATTCCAAAGAAGAGTGTTCTATGTCAAATGGTTTAAATACTCTCATTGTGGGACAGTTATGGAAATAGCAAAGGATTCCCAAAAACACAGTCAAGGCTATGAATTTTACTTGCTAGCAAAGGATATGGAAACATACCAATGTAGAGAGCTTGCTGTACATTCCCAGTTGAAAGCCAAGGTTTCCAGGATTTTCAAAGTCCTCTCTGAGATGTCCAGCTGCCAATGATTCTATCCTTGTAGAAAGTTCTGATTATGGGTAGAACCACTACTTTCTCATTGAGAAGGGAGATGTATAACCTTCTGGAAACTCTGACTAAGCATCTTTCCACTCACTAGGTTGTAGTTACTGTGAAAACTATCCCCAGAAAACTTACTTCTGGGTGAGTCAAAGGTCAGTTTCCTGACAGACCTTGACGTTTCCATCCCTTTTCGGGACCAAGCCCCAGACCTACCAAAGGTCTGAATTCCTACAGAGATCAAACTAATTTTTTGTTTTTTCTTTCAATTTGTATTCATTCTCCTCATTCCTTTATGTATTTTTAATCATATTTTATTAAATCTTTTTAAAGAGACTCAAGTCTTATTTCAAAGCTATCTAGTAAGAATAAGAATATACGTAGGAAATTAGATCAGGATATTAATCTGTGAATACATACCTATATCTTTTACTTCTAGACATAAAAAAATGGTATTAGAGCAAACAAAACAAAACTATAACATTAGCAGTAAATAGCAGGCTCCAAGGTGAATCAAACTCATTGAAGAATACATGGAAGTAAAATGCAGAAAGAGTCAGGCTTGACAGAGGAGACTATTGATCAAAGAACACAAAGAAAGGATAGGTGTGAAAAGCAAAAATATTTCTAAGGCTTCTCCATGTCAGAAGTAAAAGATAAAAGACGGAGAAAGGTGTGCTGAGACCAACTACCCAGGTGATTTTAGGTAGAATTAAAGTTGTACAAGTTGATTCTTCCCTTGGTGATGGAAACTTTTGGGCAGTGATGTGGGTGCTTGTGTGGGAGAGGCCAAGGAGTGCCCTGATGGGTAATGCATCCAGAAAGCACAGAGAACATGCTCCCTCCAAATACCAGCCATTAGAATATCACACTGATAAACCTCTAGCCGCATGATCAGTGAAAGCAGGCTGTAGTATATAAATATAAATGGAATCCCAGAAAGAAAGATTTAAAAAAATAAAAAAGCACCAGACATTTGAAGAAAATCAAGAGTATGACATAAGGGAGCAAAAAAAATGTAAATAAATAATATTTATTCAAAAATGAATATTTAATAAGCTAATGTACAAGAAATTCGATTTATTATAGAAAATATTGATAGGAAAGGCCTTATTAAGCAAACATAAAATTTGAAGCCGTTGGGGAAATATTCTTAAGTTTAATTACATAAAAGTAATCTAAATTCTTTCTAATGCAGGCACCATAAAAAATACTAAAATAAAATTGGCAGGTGGAAGAAAATAACTGCAACACATGTAACAAAGAATCCATATGAAGACTATCTGAAGAAATTCTATAAATGATAAGAAATCAAAAAACTAAACCTTTGACAAAGTGCCTAAGAAACTTAAGAAGAAAGAGACAACCTCACAAATTACCAGGAAAATAAAAATAAAAACGACATAATAATTTGAAAATGATATATTTTTCACCCCTTAGATTGACAATAAGGACTGGCAGAGATTTGGTTTGTTTGTTTAGCTCCTGATATTCAAGGACATCTCTGTCAAAACACTATCCAAACACAAACTAGAGAGAAGTCAGTGACATCAAGTGACAAGGAATAGTCTTTGCAAAAATAGTTTGCAAAAGTCACTTAAATGGATGACTACAGCCTTCAACAATCCATTCTTCAAGAAAATATAGCAATTATACATATACGAATGCACCAAACAACTGAGTCCCAAAATAGTTAAAATAGAATTTAGAAATAAACATTTCTAAAATAGTATTTGGAGACTTCAATAGCCTCACTTTCAATAATGGACAGATATTCTAGAAAGAAGATCAATAAGGAAATAGTGGACTTGACACTATATTATAAACCACTAGATTTGACACATATGTACATAGAACACTCCCCTCAACAAGAGCAGAGTACACATTCTCAAGTGCACATGGAGCATGATCTAGGATAAACCACATGTTAGGTCACAAAACAAGTCAATAAATTTTAGAAGATTGAAATTATACAAAGTATCTTTCCTAACTACAATGAATAAAGATAAAAACTATTAACTGAAGGAAAACTGAAAAAAAATCACAAATATGTGAAAAATTATACAACATACTCTTTTTTAAAAGATTTTATTTATGTTTATTTAAATTCAATTAGCCAACATATAGTACATCATTAGTAGTGTTCAATAATTTATCAATTGCGTATAACACCCAGTGTTCAGCACATCACCTGCCCTCCTTAATGCCCATCACCCAATTATCCCATCCTCCGATCCACTCCCCTCCATTTAAAGATTTTATTTATTTATTATTCGAGGGAGAGAGACGGAGAACAGGGAGAGGAGCAGAGGGAGAGGGACAAGCAGACTCCACACTGAGCACGGAGCTGGATGGAGGCTCAACCTCAGGACCCTGAGATCATGACCTGAGCCAAAACCAGGAGTTGAACGCTTAACTGACTGAGCCGCCCAGGTGCCCCCTATAAAACACACTCTGAAGCAACCAATGGGTCAAAGAAGAAATTCAAGGGAAATTAGAAAATAGTTTGAGATAAATGGAAATGAAACAAAACATAACAATGCTTGTGATATGCAGCAAAGGCAGTGCTCAAAAGGAATTTCATAGCTGTAAATGCCTACATTAAAAAAGATCTCAGATCAATAACCTGATTTTACATCTTGAGAAACTAGAAGAGCAGGCTAAACTCAAAGCTAGCAGAAGGATAGAAATAGTAAAGATTAGAGTGAAGATAAATAAAATAGAAAACAGAAAAACAATAGATATCACTAATATAACCAAATGTGGAGTCTGAAAAAAATCACCAATTTGACAAATGCAAACAAACCATAATGAGATTCCACTTTACACCTAGTGAGTTGGCTACAATTAAAGAATGGAAATTAAATGTTGGTGAGAATGTGGAGAAATTATAACCCTCTCTTTTGCTGGTGGGAATGTAAAATGATGCAGCCACTATGGAAGACAGTTTGGCAGTTCCTGAAAAAGTTAAACATAGAATTATCATATGACTCAGCAATTATACTCCCAAGTATAAACCCAAAGAATTGAAATCAGGGATTCAAGAAGCACTTGAATATTCATGGCAGCACTATTCACAATAGCCAAAGAGTGAAATAACCCAGTCCATCTACAGATGAATAGACAAAGAAAATGTGACATATACATACACAATGGAATATTACTCAGTCATAACGAGAAATGAAGTTTTGATAGATGCATCAAGGAATCCTGAAAATATTATGTATGCTAAGTACAATAAGCCAGCCACAGAAGGACAAATATCATATGATTCACTTATATGAAATATCTAGAAGGGGTGAATTCATACAGAAAGAAGTAGACTAGAGGTTACCAGGGATCGGGGTGAGGTAGAACGGGGATCATTGCTTCATAGTTACAGAACTTCTGTTTGGGGTGATGAAAAAGTTTTGGAAATATTTGGCAATAGTCATACAACATTGTAAGTATAATTAACGCCATTAAACTGTACATTTAAAATGGTTATAATGGAAAATATTGTTTTACATATATGTCATATATGCATATATATACACAATGAAAAATTAAGAAAAAAAAACAATATTTGTGATAAGGTGAGGAAATCAACACTCATGCACAGGAATATAAATTGATACTTTCTGGAGGACAGTTGGCAGTATCAAAATTTTAAAAATTTGTGGATGGACAAATCTTTTAATTGATTCATAGGACCTAAAACCCACCAAGTCACTTCCCACTGGAAAAGCACAACCATGAGTGGGAAGTTCAGCAGCTCATCACAACCTCTTCCACCCTGTTGGTGGGATTGAGGTGGCAAGGAAGGGGGGTACTATCGAATGAAAACCACTCTCTTCTAATGACTCAAAATTTTATAGTAACGGTAGAATGTGGCAAGTAGGAATTTTGTTTCTCTCTTACCTCATTGCATCCCAGGAACAAGACATAGTCTCCAAAAGTATCCTGTATTAATTTATCCCTCTCCTATATTCCAATAAATTGGAAATCCTCCATGACAGTGTACAGGGAGAAAAAAACCCATGATTTGAAACACAACAGAGAACCCATGCTGAAAGCTAAAGAGAGACAGTCAAGGTTGAAGAGCAGAGAAGCAGAGGGGTTTAAGAGACTGAAGATCCTCTGGGAAAGAAAAGAAAGAGAGAGCAATTCAGAAACCCAGCGAGGATGTTTGAACAACCCAGGAGTCAAGAAAAACCTTCAGGGCCCATCTACGGTAGGCTCTGTATACATTTGTATATTTGACTATTTGTGTCAGTTAATTTTTTTCCTGAGTACAAACTATCTCAAAACATAGTAACCTAAAACAACAGTCTACTATTTAGTTTACATCTCAGTGGATTAGTGGTTTGGCTCGGGCTCAGCTGGATGGTTTCTCTGGTCTCATCTGCATTACTTATGCATCTTTGTTCAGCAGCTAGGTCCTCTCAGTGGCTGACTAGACTCACATGGCCCAGCTGAGCAGGCTGGGTTCTGAGGTATGTGGTCTCTCATCCTCCAGTGTGCTAGCTCAAGAGGTTCACAGAACAGTTGGGCCACTTCCCAAGAGAAAAACCACAATAATTCAAGTCCTCCGAGGCCTGGGTTTAGGACAGGCACAGTATGACTTCCCACTGCATTCTACTTGTGAAGCAAATTTCAAGTTCAGCCCAGATTCAAGGGGTCGAGAAACAGACTTCACCTCGTGTTGAGAGAAGCTGCAAAATCACATTACAAAGGGATGTTGGTACAGGACAGGAATAACTGTAGCCATGTTTGTATACCACCCGTATACCAAGTCATATCCCCAGTCGATCAAGAAGCAGAAACTAAATTTCCAGCCTATATGTAAGATTGTTCCAGGAGCTATAATAAAAATAATGTGGTTTTTGTTTCTTTCTTTCTTTCTTTTTGGTGAGAATCTGAATGCTCTCCCTGAAAATTTTTCTCTATGTACCTATGGAGGGAAAATTATGTTCTGAGATTTACAGAAGTTATGTTTGTTTCTTCTTTTTAATTTATCTCAAACAGTATGACCTTGGAGCTCAGGCTCCAGAAATAATGGTCCAGTTGTTGCCTTTTAGTGTCTTAGTCTATTGAGAACCCCAGATATATAATGTGCCTGGGAAAAAGAGATGGAGCAGGGATTTCTTCTCCTTTTGTAAGGGAATGATTTGATTAGGACTTTAAGGATTAGGAGGAATTTGCCAGACTATAAAAGTCAGGAAATACAGTCCAGATAGAGAGGACACCATGGTAAAAGATAAGGAGGTTCAGCACACTCAGCAGAGTGTAGGCAATTCCACGTGGAAGGTTCAGCTACAAGAGTGGTGGGTATTGGCTGTAGATTCTCATCTAGGGGATCCTCCCACCACAGGCAAAACATGCATGTAGGCTCCCACAACTCACTCTGATCACCTGTTTTATTAATGTTCATAACATTAATGTTATTAATGTTCATGTCTAAGACTACATTGAAAACACAATTCTACCTGAACACCACCATGTTTCTATGAAGTCAGATATCTTATTGTCACATTGTTCTAGCCATCATTTATTACTAGGTTCTGCAGCAGAATGAGAACATTGTTTGCTTTAAATTGCCTCTCAATATTAGACACCCTAAAATTGAATTCTTAGCTTTGAGTTGGGATAATACTCTTTTCTAGCACTGCCCGCACTGTCACTTCATGCCAGAAAAATTATTTTTCTCCAGAGACTTGTTTTGGGTGTAAAACTGGATCCTGGCACAGTCTTGATTCTTATTGGCAAGCTTCCTTGTTTACTGTTGTTCATCCTTAAGATGTTGCCTCGTTAAAGACTGAAAGGTTAACAACTGAACCCTGTTTGCCTTGAGTAAATCATACTCAATTTTCTGGAGCTCATTGCAAACAATCTGGTCCAAAAGAGCTAATTAGGGCTGAGAATACAAAATGAGAGTCTGGGCAGCACCATTCTACATAGTCTCAGTTGCGGGCTTCTTTTTCTCCTTCACATGAAAAAAGTCATTCTGTACAAGTCAGTCTCCTTTTTTCTCAGAAGGAAGATGTGTGCTGAAGATAGGGATCCATGCACTATTGCATTCTCATGGCAATTATGGCTGCAATGGCAGAATGTGAGTCATAAAATATATGAAAAAACTTGTCAGTTTCCTAGATATGTGCTAATAGTTACTGGCAGGCTTGTAAAGCTGCTGGGACTGTCATTCATATGATTAGGGACTGCAGAGTAGTGTTTCTAAGTGCAGCTCAATTGCAAACGTTCTGCTTTCTTTCTCTCTCTCTCGCTCTCTCTCTCTCTCCCTTCCTCCCTCCCTCCCTGTGTGTGTGTGTGTGTGTGTTTGGGGAGCAATGGAGGGTCTTTTCAATTGATAAAAGTAGTTCTTGTCTCATGTGTTGGTTAGATTTTGCAGAATAAAAAACCACCTAAAACTACTGGCTTTATACAACAACACTTGATTAATGCTCTTATGGCTATGAGGTGACTGCTGATCTGAGCCTGGCTCAGCTGGTCTAAGCTGGGCCCATTCATGTGTTCATAGTCAACTACTTAGTCTGGTGGAGACCAGGATCAGCTTGGATGGCTCATCTCTAGTCCATATGGTATTTCATTCTCCTGCAGGCTAACCTGAGCTTATTAGCATGGTGGCTCGGCAGGGTTCGCAGGGAGTAAACAGAAGCATGCAGGTCTTCCTGGCCTAGACTTG
Organism: Neomonachus schauinslandi; assembly: GCF_002201575.2. NCBI lineage: Eukaryota > Metazoa > Chordata > Mammalia > Carnivora > Phocidae > Neomonachus > Neomonachus schauinslandi. The sequence goes on from NC_058403.1 coordinate 151,920,156, forward strand.
GAACTGGCAAGGCATCCCATCCACATATTCTATTGGCCAATGAAAGTCCCAGAGCCAGCCCAGATTTAAGCAGAATAGACCATCTCTTGAGGAGTTACAAAGTCAATGAAAAAGGGCACAGAATATATTTAAAAAAAAAAAAGATGGAGAATTTGCACCATTTTTGCAATCTATCACAAGTGATAAGGGATTAATAGCTTTGTTATGACCAAAATTTCAAGATAAAACAAATGATGTGTCCTTTAGTTATTTTTATAAGAGGGTGGGTTGGGGTTGCATTGGCATATGATGTAGGATAGATTGATTTTCCATCCTCTTCCCCAACTTGTTCTTTTCTAGTTTGGTAAGCTCTTTGATAAATTCTCTAGTGCAACAAATTGTGATAGATAACTTTAGGAAGTGTGAATAAAGAGCTTTTTTATCTTATAGCACTTAATAAGAAACCTTTTTTTTTTTTATTCCATCAGGCACAGAAACAGCTCAGGGAAGCAGGTAGGGATAGTTATGTGAGATAAGACACATGAATTAGCAGCCACTCAGATAGGATTGGTTTTCTGCCTCCACACACCAGTATTAGATGAGGAAGTGGTGAGGTCTTAAGACTTTTAGTTCCAGGTATTCCAAAAGAACAGCTGAAAGCTGATGTCATGGAGTAACTTTGACCAATTCTAGGAAATTTAACATTCAATATTTAGGATATCCAAAGGATTATGAGTTGGGTCTCACTTAACACATGAGGAAGGAGATCTTCACTCATAGTAATCTTTGAAAAAAGTTTCATGGCACAATGGGGAAAAATAGGACATTAGTTTTAGAGTCTAATAAGGTGTGTTTGAGCAGTTTCAATTCCAGGGAAGACAGAGCAATGACACTCCACCTGGATAGAAGGCATAGGGCAGCTGATGGTTCTAAAAGGTAAACAATAGGAGCCAAATTGAAGAAGAAGACCATTATCCCAAAACACCACTGAACCTGCAGTGAGTTTACCATCCCTCCCCCACTCTGGTATTCCTTGGCCTGGATTCAAAGCAGCCCCAAATGCAGAACTGGTCTTCAACATGAACAGAAAGAGCTCCAAGAGAAGCCCTCTAGTTCTGGCTAAAGGATTAGGAAGGGGAATTCTAATGCTCTGAGTGGAAGAAAATGCATTATTCCTTTTTAAAAATAAATATGTATTTTCTCCATTCTCTCATGCCCCAGTGATAATCCCTATAGCAGCTGTGGTGATAGTAACTGTAGCAGCTATGGGAGACTGCAGGCACCTAAAATTCTGAAACAGAGGGAAACTACCTCAGCAATATGAGAGTCTGTGTTCCAAGAGGTTCTGTGAGCAACAGTGGTTCCAACCGCTATTGTTTTTTTTCCTCTCTCTGGCTTCCCACCATCTGGTCATAGAAATAGCTGCAGTCATTGGGAATCCTGAACACAGTAGGATAACTATAGCCCCAGATTTCTGGGTGGAGGCCTGAAGAAGAGAGTCCCAGAGAACCAGAAAACATCAAGGAGGTCACAGAAAGGTAGAAGCTTAGGAAAGCAAACAGTGAAGTTGTTTAAAAACTCCCATGCTCATCACCAAGCTGCAACATGTGTGGGTCCAGTTCCAAATGGCAAGCCAAAGACTTTGAGAACTGACCAAGATAAAAGCCACAGGCAGGTTCCAGAGTGGCAAGTGAGGACACAGACATAGGATAGATCCAACGAGCTCTACGAAGGGAAGTAATGTTGAAAACATACTCATAGAAACTTGGTCCAAACTTGTGGCTTGGACTCTACCAGACATATTTCCCTTTTAAAAAAAAATCAATGTTCTTTATAGGACTTATAGACTTATAGTCTCATGATATAATATTCAAAATGTCCAGAATACAAGTCAAAATTGCCTATCATAGGGAGAACCAGAAAAAAAATCTCAAGTTGCATGGGAAAAGTCCATTAGCAGATGCTAATAAGAAAATGGTGAAAGTGTTGAAATTATTCGACAAAGACACCAAAGTATCTAATATAAAAATGTCCAAATAAATATCAGTAAGTACTCTTTAAACAAAGAAAAAGATAGAAAATCCCAGAAAAAAAATATGAAGCAGAACCAAATGGATATTTTGGAACTAGAAAATACAATAAAGTAAAAAATTCACAGAATAGGCATAATGGAAATGACAAAGGAATGAGTCAATGAACTTGAAAATAGATGAAAAAGAATTATCCAATATGAACAAATTAGATAGAATTTTAAAAAAACTGAACAGATTCTCAGGACCATTCATTCATTGGTCAAATATTGATGTCATTGGTATCCCAGAAGGAGAGAAGAAAACAGATTGGGCAGAGAAAAACCATTTGGAGAAATAATGACTAAGATTCTCATAGATATTTGAAAGATATAAACGTACAGATTCAAGAGATTTCAGCAAACTTCAAGCAGAAAAAATGCAAAGAAATCAATACCCAGATACATATTTTTAAAAAAATGGTCAGAAACAAAGAAAAATTCTAGAAATAAACCAGAAAAGGATGCCTCAATTACAGGGAAATCATGATTGCAACTGCAGAATTCTCATGGAAAATGATGACGTCTACAACAAAGTCAAATAACATTTTTAAGATGCTGAAAGAAAAGAACAACTGACCTACAATTTTATATGCAGGAGAAATATTCTTCAGTAATAAAGCTGAAATTAATGCATTCTCAGATGAAGGAAAACCAAATGAATGTATTGCCACAGATCTACTCTAAAAAGGATGACTAAAGAGATTTCCTCAGAGGGAAGGTAAATGACATCAGAAAGAAGGAAATTAGGAGCATCAGTCTTGAAAGAAGAGAGATCAACAATGTAAGCATCTAGGTAAATGTGATGAACTTTTCTGGAGTTCTTTAATGTACTATGGCATTTGAGAGCAAAAAAGATTGATGGAATTGTCAATGAAAGTAGAAGTAACACACGAAGTGCCAACTAAAGAGTGAAAGGTGAGGGGAACTATATGGTGGTAAGGTTTCTGCCTCCCACTGGAAGGAACAAACAGGGATTTTAAGCAGATTATGTAAAGCCACTATGATTATGTAAAGAACAACCACTGAAAAACAAAACATAGGAAAATAAGGCTTATTCAAGGAAATGCATATAAAAAGACAATAGATACATTAACATTTAATAATAAATGTGTTCAAATAAGCCAAAAGAAAACGGGAAAGGAAAATGGAGGCATGAAAAAAAGAGATCAAACATAAAACAAATAATAAAATGGCAGATCTAAATACAAACATAGTAATAAATATGTATAATGTAAATGTTCTAGGCAGAATTAAAAGACAGATTGTCAGGATAGATTTAAAAAGAGATGGGTTAGGGCACCTGGATTCAGTCAGTTAAGCGTCTGACTCTTGATTTTGGCTCAGGTCATGATCTCAGGGTCATGAGATCAAGCCCTGTGTTGGACTTCCGCGCTGAGCATGGAGCCTGCTTAGGATTCTCTCTCTCCCTCTCCGTCTGCCCCAAACTCCACTCTCTCTCTCTCTCTCTCTAAAAATAAAAAATAAAAAGAGATATGCCCTAAGTATAGGCTACCAAAAAAGTCACTTCAGATATATAAGGAAGTTAAAAGTAAAAAGGCATACCATTCAACCATTAATCCAAAGAAAGATGGGTGGATATATTAATATCAAATAAGAAAACATGAGAGTATAAACATTTACCAAGGATAAAGAAGGATATTACATAATAATAAGAGTTCACCAAAAACTAATTTCAATTTCGTGTATGTACCTAACAACAGACTCTCTTTTCTCCATTTAGTTGCTTTTGCATGTTCATAAAAACAAACAAAAACACATGGACAAAAAAAGACTGGCCGTACCAAGCGCTGGTAAGGATGTGATGTAATCGAGTCTCACATATTGCTAATGGCAATGAAAAATTGTCCAGCTATTCTAGAACATAGTTTGGAAATTTCTTATAAAATTAAATATATACTACCACCTAGTGTAAAATAAAATCAAGAATGCCTATATATACATATACATTCATACATACACACACACATTTACCATATGATCCAGCAATTCTCCTCCAAGGTATTTGCTTTAAAGAAATAACTTATTTTCATATGAAAATTTGTTCATGAATGTTTATTGCAGCTCTATTCATAAGTGCCTCAAACTGGAAACAGCCCAGATGTTCTTTTACACATAAATGGTTAAACAAACCATTGTACCTTCATACAATGGAATACTGCCCCACAATAAAGAGGAAGCTATTGACAAATGCAACAGTTTGGATGAATCTCAAAGAAGCCAATCTCAAAAAGTTACATATCATATGAGTCCATTTCTATGACATTTTTGACAAGACAAAAACATAGTGATAAAGTGATGAAGAATAGATCAGTTGCTGCCAGAGGTTAAGGGTGGGGAGAAAGTTCTACCACAAAAGAAGAGTGGAAGGGAAGTGTTGGGTATGATGCCCTGTATCTTGATTGTAGTGGTGTTTATGTAAGTATCATATAAGTGTGTCAAAATTAATAGTGCTGTATACCAAAAGCCAATTTTAAGTTAATTTAAAAATATTTAAATATATGCATACATGTTTAAGTATTGCATGTCATTGCAAGATGATTTTACATTAATTATTATCTTCTGTATTTTAATATAGTGCTACTAGATTTTTATTTTGGCTTGCCAACACGTATCTTGAGTTTTCCTTCTTGTTTTTCTCTATACAGACCAATTTTGCAACCAAATTGGTTCTTTCACAAAAACTAGGTTCTAAGATTAGGTCAAGATAATGGAAGATTATGGAAGATACTCAGAAATTGAGTATTAATGAGAAAATACATAACCCCCTTTAGATCAGCATCTGGCATTGAATAGTGTCTCCATGAGCCAGATAGCATGAGGATTTTTCCTGTACATTTCCTTGTATAACCGTGTAACTCTTCCAACTTGGCATGGTAGGTATTGATGACCTATTTTCACAGAGGAAGAAGCTGAGGCTCAGAAAGTTGAGCAGCTTTAAATAGGGATCAAGACCAGAGTAGGAATTCAAACACAGGCCTTTGTAGCCCCAGTGTCTTAGCTCCTTTTTTTTTTTCTGAAGAATTAACTTCTATCCCTGTTTTAGTCTAACAATGTGATACATATTTTGTCTTAATTCTATACAACTTTCTGGGCATTTTCTGGGAGATAATGGTGAATATTCAGAGGGATGGTAGCTATTTGGACACATGGGAGAAATCATTACCTGCCCCTCCAATGTCCAGTGTAGAGAAGGGGCATTGAGTGCAGCGGGGGGGTCTGTACATAATATCCTAGAGCAACAAATTACTTGATTCCAGATGACCTAGGACCAGCTGTTTTTACCAACTGCATTGGAATGTAAACTTAAGAAATCTCTGAGGAGGTGGTCTGCTTGTGCCCTCTTGGAAACTGAGCCAAGAATCAATCTAAAGTGTTCCACTGGAGAGATGACAAAAGGCTTTTCTGAAATAAATCTTTCCACTTTTCTTTTTGTGAGAATCATCACCACTAGGGACCCTTCAGAGCAGAATAAAGCTGTCCATATATTACCTGCAGGAAACCAGCACTGCAGAATGATATCAGAATACTCTAGTTATAACAGACACTGACACACTGCATATTACTTGTTTGTTCATTTTCTTGACTATAAAGTAATATATGTACGAAATATGACATTTGAAAATACTGAACATAAGCAAAAGAAAATTGGTTATCTTCCTACCAATTAAAGATATTTCCTTTCAGGAATTGCCTGTGAAATTTTACCAAATTGTGATTATGTGATATAAAATGTCATACCTTGCTTAATTACTTAACATACACTGGAGCATATTCTCACACCTTAATGTAGTCTCAAAGACTATGACTTTGTAGTATTTCATAATATGAATACATGCTAATTTATTTTCAGTTTATATTGGTTATTCATTGTTCAATGTTAATATTCAATTAATAGAAATAACAGTATGGATAATGGTCTTGTTCATAATATTGTGTGGATCACATTCTAGTGACAAGTTAGTGTGAGTGAGATTACTGTTAGCCAAATTGTCTGTCAGGATCTTTTGTCAATTCACTGACCAACAAGCATGGTACAAGAGAATAAACACTTTCCTAACCTCTGGTCAAGGATAGATATTACACAGTAAAATGCTGGTTTTTTCTAATATTACAGCAATTACCACTTTTTTTAGAATTAGTAAGTTTTATCATATGATTACATTTGCCAGATTATTATCTACCATTTAGTGTAATTGAAACATCATGGGTTTTTTTTTATTTTACTTTAGTTTTTTTTTTCTATTTAATTAATTTTTCCAGTGGGTGATTTTCAAGAAAACATGCATGTAGACAATGAAAGCTCTCTGACCCTACCTTTCAATCATATACTTCTTGCCTTGACTGCCCAGAGCCTGTATGTATATTTCAAGAGATTTTTATCTGCATATTAGCAAAAATAACTTTATTTATAGTATTTTGTAATTATAATCACTCTTTCACTTACTATTCTTGTACCTGAATCATTTGATACATGTACAAGTAATCTAATTTCTCAGAATTGAATTGCTGGATTATATGATATATTCATTTTTTTTAAAGATTTATTTTTTTTTTTAGAGAGAGGGAGGGAGTGTACACACAAGCAGGGGAAGGGGCAGAGGGAGAGGAAAAGAATCTCAAGCAGACTCCCTGCTGAGCATGGAGCCCAATGTAGGTCTTGATCCCATGACCCTGAGATCATGACCTGAGCCAAAATCAACTGACTGGGCCACCCAGGCACCCCTGGTATGTTCATTTTTAATTTCAATGGATAATGCCAATACAATTCCAATAGAAATTACACTAATTTATATTCCCACAAAGAGAGTATGAGGATCCCTGCTTCTCTATATCTTATCAACACAATGTGTTATCAAACTCAAAATAAAAAATCTTTCTTAACTGATGGGTAAAAAGGATCTATTCTTGTAGCTTTCACTTTCATTTTTCATCCTATAACACAAACTGATCAACTTTTATACATGTAAGAGCCATTTCTCTCTCACTTTTGTAACATGGCATACTTGTTCAAATGCTAGTCTCATTTTCAGTTGGATAGTTGTCCTCTTACTGATTTGTTGAGACGTGAATTGCATTGCAAATGCTTTCTACTTTGACATTTATCTTCTAACCTTATTTAGAATGTTTTCTTTTTGCAATTTAAGCATTCATTTCTGTATTGATTTCCGATTTATGAGTCATCGTTAAAAAGGACTTTATACTGACATTATAAAAGAATTTGCCTATGTTCACATCAAATAACTTCATGCTTTATTTTTGTGTTTAAATTTGGGGTTTTTTATTGAAGAATAAAATATATACATAACTGCATGTAAACCATAAGTATAAAGCTGACCGAATTTGCACAAACAGAATACACCTGTGTAATCAATACCCGGATCAAGAAATAGGACATTAACAAGACACCAGAAGCCCCACCACCACCTTCTGCCCAGAACTCTCTCAGTCACAAGCACCCACTCCTCAAGGTCAAACACTGTCTTGGCTTCTGAGACAACACTCACAGTTCCTTACAGAACTCCTTTCACTTCATGTTCTCAGAGTGCCTCGAAAATCATTCAATGCTGAATAATTGTTTATTGAATAGAACCACTTACAATAATCAGAACAATTACCCATATTGCCAATATAATTGACTTTGTACAGCAAAGGAGAGTATATAGTAGATATTTATGGATGAATCAGACATTGATATAAAATGCCCAGGACATTGTGAAGAAAGAAACTACATAAACTTAAAGATTATAATAAAATCTTAAAGAGAACTGCCTTTCCCATCCTGGCAAGATGTTTATTATCATGAGTGTGCCATTTCTGGACCCTTTCCTTTAATAAATAGCAAGATTCTCTCTATCCTCATTGATGCCAAAAATGAGCCTAAACCAATAACAATGTATTTTTTAATATTTCTCTCAGATGCACAGCAAACTTCAGAATTTAGAGAGGCTTACTGATAATACTTATAAGAGAAGAGTGATTCATATACTCAAAGAAAGGCAAGAAAACTAATTTTGATGAGAAGGGAAGTAAGTCATTGTCTGTTGTATAAAGTTAAAGGAACCAAACAATTAGGGGATTGCAGATAAATGAAAAGAGTAGGAAGGGAGACTGGGATAAGGCCAGAGAAGTGGGCTAGGGCAACTCCAGAGGAAATGGTACATTTTTTGTCATAAAAAGTAAGTGCAAAATAAATTTTGGGAGACAAAAGGGAGGGAATTAAAATGGCTTTCACTATCATTGTAATATCGAGCAGATTATTTTTCTGAATAGATTGGAAATGTTAAAGTTTATAGCCCAGAGATTTAGACAAATAAGGAAGGTATAGCTCAAAACCAGAGAAACAGGCAAATGCAACAACAGAACAAATTTCAACAGTAGAAGAAAAATCTACTTTCTTCACTGCATTGACAGTTCCATCCCAGGTTTGCCTATAACCTTCCAGTTGCTAAATTTGACTCTTTTCATTTCTCATCTTGCTTTATCTCCCTATAGCTTTTGATGCATTGATCACTGTCCCTTCCTTGAAATTCATCCATCCTTTGGCTTCTAGGACACCACTTTCCCTTGTTTCTCCTTTCAATTCTCTTATCACTTCTGCTCAATCCCTGTGTAAGTTTGGTTCCCCTCAATGGCAGAGCCTGAGCAAAAACTTGTGTCCAGGGGAGGGATCCAGGGACATTCAATGAGGACAGAGGAGGTGAAGGAAGGAGGCTAAAAGACAATAAAGGATATATTATGTCATCCACTGCTGTGGGCAACTGGGCTCAATTCCATTGAAAGCATCTGATTTCTAGGTCCTCACCTGACACCATCTTAACTTGGGTTCTTCCCAAAAGCAGAATCAGAGACAAGGATTTGTGGGCAGGTATTTTATTTTGGAATAAATCCAGGATGCAGGACTGAAGGACTCAAGAGGGAGACAGAGGGAAAGAGAAAACCCCCACATAAAGGTGTACTATTGAGGTCACCACTGAGGGTAATTAGGGCTACCTTCTCTCTGGAGGCCTCTAAGAAACATATACACCACCTCCCAGAACTGTCCACCTGAGAACTGACCAGAAGTGTTTAACCATCAACTCCCATCCCATACCTACTTGTTAAAGGCTGCCCCTGGGGTCATTAACTCTGCATTTCCAGGCTGTGTGTATGCTTGACCAACAGGCTCCTGCTGGTATCTGAAGTATTAGAGAAACCTGGGACCCAAAGTAGAAGATAAATGGCATATGCTGAGGGTGAAATGCTGTCTATATGTGATGCATCAAAGATGGCAAGACACTGTTTGCTAGAAGATAGCCGAAATTGGAGGATATGCATTAAGGTCCCAGAGGTATCTGATAGGTCCCTTATATATACTCTCCTTCCTTCACTCATCCATCAATCAAAGTGATTGCTCCAAGGATTCCATCCTCTTCATGGTCCTGATCCACCTCCACCTCAGGATTATTATTTCATTGAGCACCTTTATGCTTCCATAATAGGGGCACATGATTGATAATACTATTGTGTCATTATTTTTCTGGAATATCTTCCAATATCTGTTGATGTTCTGCAAACTTATGGGATTGGACTAATTCCTCTTGAGAATAGAAAAGAAAATATTTCTTTCAATTTTATTGTGAAGAGTTGACAACTTAAAAACATACCTGTAAGCCCACAGTCTTCTTGCTTTTGAGGGATGGATGCTAACATGGTTTAGACAGCATGTTAGCAGTTAGAAAAATAGAATCTGAAACAATGCATTTGTTTTAATTCTTGAGTGTTGGTCACTGGGGTAATGGCTAGCTGAGGTTTTCCTGCTTCTTGCTTACTAATCTGCCAGACTCTGAACCTCTGCTTCCTTTTCCCATCCCCACACAAGTTGTACCACTTCCTCTGGAGTTGCCCTAGCCCACTTCTCTGGCCTTATCCCAGTCTCCATTCCTACTCTTTTCATTTATCTGCAATCCCCTAATTGTTTGATTCCTACCACATAAGTTGTTTTGGCATTTTTCCCTGATTTTTTTTTTCCGTGGGCTTTTTCTCGCTGTCCACTGCTTTCCAATAGGGATGGTAGTGTGAAAATCAGTATGTGAATTCTGATCTAACTGATGTCTCTTATACACATGTGTGATTCATTAGTTAGGCTCCCAGATGACCTATCAAGTTACAGTTAACACAAAGGCTTTTGAAAAGTTGTCAGTACAACAAATTCAGGCAAGCCCAGATGAATTCAAAATTTAGGACTATGGAACTCAAGTAAGATTTTAAGGAGGGCTTAAAATGCAGCAACCAAGATGCAAAAGATAAGAAAGATCTAATTGCGGGGAGCCTGGTTATCTCGATCAGTTAAGTATCCAACTCTTGATTTTGGCTCAGGTCATGATCTCAGGGTCTTGAGATGGAGACCCCCCATTGGGCTCTGCACTGGGTGTGGAGCCTGCTTGGGATTCTCTCTCTCCTCGTCCTCTGCCTCTCCAACTTGCACACACTCTCTCTCTTAAAAACAAAAACAAAAGCAAAAGCAAAAACAACAACAACAACAACAACAAAAAAAAAAAACCCTAATAGGAAAGGACTTTGTAGCATAAAGGATCAGCAGTGATTTGTGGAGATTTGAAATGATCCACAATAAATAATAACCTAAGACAATATCACCCTGCTATTAATACTGAAATATTGCTATCTATAAGTGGTACATATTTTTTGTACACATAAGATACCTTTCTCTATATGTTTCTTTGGGCTCTTATTTTCTCAGAATTGACACGTTTCAGAACACTCCTATCCATACTTATTGTTACCTAGGTTTAACAACAAAGACTTATTTCATCTCTCTTTTTTTTCTTGTTCTTGATGATAAAGAATGTCTTCTTTACCTCTTCTCCAGACTTTTCCATGTGGTCTCTGAAGATTACCCTATACATAAGTTTGGATTAGTCTGAGCAGATACGGCCTGGGGAAAGTAGTTCTGACCCAGATGAAAGACAGCCAAACAGACCACAACTGGCAGACCACCTCCAAGAGTACGGGTAGTGTTCAAAACTATGGCAGAAGAAAAGAGGTGAACATCAAAGCTAGAGAAAATAGACATTGTCAATAGCTCCAAGGAGTTAATGGTTAAGATAGGCTCCCTAGAAAGCAGAGCCTGTTATAAGAACTTGGATTCACAAGTTTTGCTGAGGGAGTGTCCTTCAGCACAACCCTTTAAAAAAGTGAGGAAACAAAGTATTGGATGGGGAAAAGGCCAAACAAGTTTGTGATCTCAGATAAAATCTTATCCATAGGGGACTCTGGGGCATAAATCAGAAGACAGAATCATCTCAACTTGAGGCAAGTATGCTTCAATTGTGTTCCCTCATATCATGCAGTCATTGCCCACTAGCTGCCTCTATGTTAGGGGGGCAGTGCATAACCTCCAACAGTAAGCCAGCTCCCCATTAGCCAAGAGCAATTCACCATAGAAGGAAGGCAGTTATAAGCCTTTAGCAGTCAACATTCACACAGCTGGAGGATGGAAACACCAGCTAGCTTTGGGACCTGATACTTTCCCAGATGTAGTTCCATACAAGAAGCTGAAATTTCATCCACTGAGGACCTTGGAAGTTCCTGGCTATGCCCTCCTCATTGCAACCCTTAGGTAAATGAAATGACATATGGGACTATGTTGAGCTCAGTACTGGGACTCAAAGTTCTTCCCCTATGCCTTTATCCACCCTCAGCAGGATATTTATGGAAATTCTTCAAGTTTCCCCAAACAGTATGCTGTCTATAGCAGAACCCTCCACTCAGTTTCATGTGAGCTACTCGTACTGGAGCTCAGATAGGCATTATTCTTGAAAAATGCAAATAATATCTGAGACAGAGTAGGAAAAGTCTTACTAGAAAAGAGGAGAAAGTGATTCTGAGATTGAATTGCCTAGAATTGGTGATATCTTGGCAGCAAAGGGAGACAGATGTATGTAGTGGGGCAGAATGCCAAACACAAAAGGATGAAAGACCAGAAGCCGATGAAAGAGGACAACTGTCTAAAACACTCATTAGGAAGAGTAAATTTCAGGTCTAGTACATCTTCAGGGCAGCAGAGGCCTTGCCAAACTTCCAGGCTGCTGCACATGCAGCATACTGAGGACAAGGTCTGTAGCACCAGCCTGAGCTTATCTGGCCTCCTTGTTTGCACACAGAAGGGGAGAGCACAGGTCATGACTCCATGGAAATAAGCCCTGCACTAGCCTGTCCAAGGGAAGGTTCATCACCACTGTACTCACTGCCTTTTAGGGGAAAGGAGTGAGAAGGAGAGGTGGGGTGGCAGTAATAGCTTACTTTGACATCTCAAACAACTGGCTTCCCCATCAAGTTTCCATTCCAAATTACTCTAATTAATCTGAATGATCATTTTGGACTCTCTGTTTAACATTAAGGGAGCCAAGAATTATTCCATGGCAACAGGACCTGATACTTGGTGAACAACTTTTAATCAATATCAGTGCCTCTAATGAGAAAGAGCTTGATATCCAGCAAAGTAATAATACATATACTAGCTTTTGAACTAAGCAGATGGCTAGCTTAAGAAAAAAAATATACACCCATCTCTTATAATACAGCAAATGGGCTCTATTAGGGCTGGAAAGCTATATTTAATAGCCCCAACGCTTTCTTGTCAGCACCTCCCAAACAGCCAGCTGTCTGTGGATGTTCCCTGATGATGGCATGTTTGTGGGCTGAGGGCAGGTCTCAATTATTTAAGCAATTACTTACTTTATCTCTCAGTACAAAATATTATCCTTCCTGCTACCATGTGCCTATAAATCAGAAGAGAAAGCTATGGTGTGTGGGGTGGGGGAGCAGAGAAGTTCTTCTCTGATAAACATGCATCTTTTTTTTCAATAATCACATCTGTGGATCTTGTCTACATCTGTGTGGAACTAGATGGCTGGAGGATCCCATGACTCTAGAAGCAATGCACAGGTCACCTTGCAGTAACTGTTCTAACATCACATGAATTAGGAGCTTGTTGTTTTTTTAAAAAAGACAATATCCCAATTTTAACATTTTTAAATATTTCAAAAAAGTAGATACACCATAAAGTTCATTTTTTTGCTATTGTTGTTCAGTACTGTGAGTTTTAATAAGCAGTAGAGCCATGTATCCACCACCACAACCAGGATATAGAATAGTTCCCTCATAGTAAACAATTTCTCCATGATGCCATTTGAAGTCATGCCTTCCTTCCACCTCAATCTCTGGAAACTACTGATTTATTTTTTTTCCTCTAGACCTATCTCTTTGCCCTTTCCAGATGTCATATAAGTGGAATTATACAATGTGTAAAGTTTTCCATGTGGCTTCTTTCAGTTATTATAAACCATTTGATGTTCAGTTGTGTTGTGATGTTTATCAATTCTTCCTTTCTTTTTATTGCTGAATAATCATTATGTGGATGTATCACAGTTGGTTTATTCATTCACTCATTGAAGGAAATTTGGGTTATCTCTTGTTTGGGCTGTTACAAAATATACTATTATAATCATTCATGTATATAACATGAATTCATGTGTATATATTTCCACAAAACACAAGTTTTTCTTTTCCTAAATACCTAAAAGTGATATTACTGGATTATAAGGTAAAAATATGTTTGACTTTATAAAGAACTATCAGTTTTCCATTGTGGTTTTCTCATTTTGCATCCCCACCAGAAATGTAGGAGAGTTCCAGTTGCTCTGTATCCTCAACAACACTTGGTTTCTCAGGGGTTTCTTATTTGTTTCTTTCTTTCCTTGTGTAATTTGAAGAGGTATGCCGTGGTACCTCAGTGTGGTTTTAGCTTGCAATTCTTAATTATTCATAATGGAGAGTATCTTTTCATGTATTTATTTGCCATCTTCCTTTTTTTGTTGTTGTTCTTTAGGTGTCTGTTAAATGTTCTCCTGTTATTTTCATTAGTTCTGTGTTTTCTTTTTCTTTTTTAAATTTTTTTATTTATGTTAATCCCCATACATTACATCATTAGTTTTAGATGTAGTGTTCCATGATTCATTGTTTGTGCATAACACCCAGTGCTCCATGCAGAATGTGCCCTCTTTAATACCCATCACCAGGCTAACCCATCCTCCCAACCCCCTCCCCTCTAGAACCCTCAGTTTGTTTTTCAGAGTCCATCATCTCTCATGGTTCGCCTACCCCTCTGATTTCCCTTCATTCTTCCCCTCCCACTATCTACTTTTTGTTTTTTCTTAACATATATTGCATTATTTGTTTCATAGGTACAGATCTGAGATTCAACTGTCTTGCACAATTCACAGAGCTTACCAGAACACATATCCTCCCCAGTGTCTATCATCCAGTCACCCCATCCCTCCCACCCCACCCCACCCCCACTCCAGCAACCCTCAGTTTGTTTCCTGAGATTAAGAATACCTCATATCAGTGAGGTCATATGATACATGTCTTTCTCTGTTTGACTTATTTCGCTCAGCATAATACCCTCCAGTTCCATCCACGTCGTTGCAAATGGCAAGATCTCATTCCTTCTGATGGCTGCATAATATTCTATTGTATATATATACCACATCTTCTTTATCCATTCATCTCAATGGACATCTTGGCTCTTCCCACAGTTTGGCTATTGTGGACTTGCTGCTATAAACATCGGGGTGCACATACCCTTTCAGATCCCTACTTTTGTATCTTTGGGGTAAATACCCAGTAGTGCAATTGCTGGGTCGTATGGTAGCTCTATTTTCAACTTTTTGAGGAACATCCATACTGTTTTCCAGAGTGGCTGTACCAGCTTGCATTCCACCAACAGTGTAGGAGGGTTCCCCTCTCTCTGCATCCCCGCCAACATCTGTCATTTCCTGACTTGTTAATTTTAGCCATTCTGACTGGTGTGAGGTGGTATCTCATGGAGGTTTTGATTTGGATTTCCCTGATGCCGAGCGATGTTGAGCACTTTTTCATGTCTCTGTTGGCCATTTGGATGTCTTCTTTGGAAAAATGTCTGTTCATGTCTTCTGCCCATTTCTTGATTGGATTCTTTGTTCTTTGGATATTGAGTTTGATAAGTTCTTTATAGATTTTGGATACTAGCCCTTTATCTGATATGTCATTTGCAAGTATCTTCTCCCATTCTGCCAGTTGTCTTTTGGTTTTGTTGACTGTTTCCTTTGCTTTGCAAAAGCTTTTTATGTTGATGAAGTCCCAATAGTTCATTTTTGCCCTTGCTTCCCTTGCCTTTGGTGATGTTTCTAGGAAGAAGTTGCTGCAGCTGAGGTCGAAGAGTGTTAAAGAGTGTTAAAGTCCCCCACTATTATTGTATTGTTGTCGATGTGTTTCTTTGCTTTTGTTATTAATTGCCTTTTATAATTGGCTGCTCCCATGTTAGGGGCATAGATATTTACAATTGTTAGATCTTCTTGTTGGATAGATCCTTTAAGTAGGATATAATGTCCTTCCTCATCACTTATTACAGTCTTTGGTTTAAAATCTAATTTGTCTGATATAAGGATTGCCACCCCAGCTTTCTTTTGGTGTCCATTAGCATGGTCAATTGTTTTCCACCCTCTCACTTTCAATCTGGGGGTGTCCTTGGGTCTAAAATGCATCTCTTGCAGAGAGCATATCGATGGGTCTTGTTTTTTTATCCAATCTGAAAGCCTGTGTCTTTTGATTGGGGCATTTAGCCCATTTACATTCAGGGTAACTATTGAAACATAGGAATTTAATGCCATTGTATTGCCTGTAAGATGACTGTTACTGTATATTGTCTGTGTTCCTTTCTGGTCTATGTTGCTTTTAGGCTCTCTCTTTGCTTAGAGGACCCCTTTCAAGATTTCTTGTAGGGCTGGTTTCGTGTTTGCAAATTCCTTTAGTTTTTGTTTGTCCTGGAAGCTTTTTATCTCTCCTTCTATGTCAATGACAGCCTAGCTGGATATAGTATTCTTGGCTGCATATTTTTCTCATTTAGTGCTCTGAATATATCCTGCCAGTCCTTTCTGGCCTGCCAGGTCTCTGTGGATAGGTCTGTTGCCAATCTAATGTTTCTACCATTGTAGGTTACATATCTCTTCTCCTGAGCTGCTTTCAGGGTTTTCTCTTTGTCTCTGAGACTCGTAAGTTTTATTATTAGATGTTGGGGTGTTGACCTATTTTTATTGATTTTGAGAGAGGTTCTCTGTGCTTCCTGGATTTTGATGCCTGTTTCCTTCCCCCAATTAGGGAAGTTCTCTGCTATAATTTGCTCCATTATACCTTCTGCCCCTCTCTCTCTTTCTTCTTCTTCTGGGATCCCAATTATTCTAATGTTGTTTCGTCTTATGGTATCGCTTATCTCTCAAATTCTGCCCTCGTGATCCAGGAGTTGTTTATCTCTCTTTTTCTCAGCTTCTTTATTTTCCATCATTTGGTCTTCTATAACACTGATTCTCTCTTCTGCCTCATTTATCCTAGCAGTTAACACCCCCATTTTTTATATCACCTCATTAATAGCCTTTTTGATTTTGACTTGGTTAGATTTTAGTTCTTTTACTTCTCCAGAAAGGGTTTCTCTAAAAACTTCCATGCTTTTCTCAAGCCCAGCTAGTATCTTTAAAGTGATGATTCTCAACTCTAGATCCAACATCATACTAATGTCCGTATTGAGTAGGTCCCTGGCAGTCGGTACTACCTCTTGTTCTTTTTGTTGAGGTGATTTTTTCCATCTTGTCATTTTGTCCAGAGGAGAATAGATTAGTGAGAGAACAAAATGCTAGCAGAGTACAACGTCCCCAGAAAATATACTCTAAACAAATCAGAAAAGACCTGAAGCAGTGGGAAAAGAAAGGGAAAGAGAGGAAAAGAAAAAGAAAAAAAAAAGAAAAAAAGAAAAACAAACAAAAACAGAAGAAAACAAAAAAAAACGGAATATGATCAAATATGATCAGGCTGGTGCATAGATCAGTGCCACACACTAGATTTTGGGTGTATTTTGGTCTGTTAGAAGAAACTGCCTCCCAAAATTTTAAAGAAAGAAAAACTTATATATGTACAAAAATAAGGGTTGATATGATGAAGGGTTGGAATATGACTGTAAAGATGGAAATTATAAAAAATTTTATAAAAGGAATTGATAAGAAGTTGTTTGAAAAAAGAAAGAAGAGGATTTAAAAAAAAGAAGAAAAAAGGGAGAGAATGTGATCAGGCAGGGGAGTAGAAAAAAACCATACACTAGAGATTTAGGGTATATTTTGATCTGTTAGAAGAAACTATCTCAAAATTTTAAAGAGAGAACAACTTATATATATATGCCAAAAATAAGGGTAACTACTATGAAGGGATAGAATATGACTCTAAAAATGAAAAATAAAAATGTTTTTTTAAAAAACGGATTGATAAGATGTTGGTTGAAAAAGGGAAAAAGAAAAATTCAAAAAAAAAACCAGTTAAAAAAATTAACTTTGAAAGACTAAAGAATCATGGTAAAAAAGCCATGGATTCTATGTGCAGTGTTCCCCTAGCGCTGGAGTTCTGCCATTCTCATTGATCGGTAAACTTGGTCTTGGCTGGCTGTTCTCGCTGATCTTCTTGGGGAGGGGCCTGTTGCCGTGGTTCCCAAATGTCTTTGCCGGAGGCAGAATTGCCCTGCCCTTGCCGGTCTGGGCTAAGTAATCTGCTCGGGTTTGCTCTCGGGAGCTTTTGTTCCCTACAAGCTTTCCGTACAGCTTTGGAGACCGAGGGTGAAAATGGCGGCCTCCCAATCTCTGCCCCATAGAAGCTGAGAACTCAGGGCCCCACTCCTCAGTGAGCTCCCAGAGAAAAACAGTCACTCACTCCCGTCTCCCCGGTCTCCGGCAGTACTCCATGCTCACTCGGCCTATGACCGCGCGTTTCTATCTCTGACACCTGACCCTGTCTGGAGTCTCCAAACCCAGCAGATCCCTGTGGTGCACTCCTGCACCGCTCCTCCTGGGGGAAGAAGGTGAGTCTCCCCGGATCTGCCACTTGTTGGGTCCCTGCTGGAGGAGCAGTGGCCCGACTGTGCCGCGGATCACGGTTTATGACAACCCCGAGCTGAGAGCCCGCACCTCGGCTTTGTCTCTGCAGCCGGCTTCCCAGCTCCGATCCCTGGGAGCTCTGCCACACTCAGGGACCCCCGGTCTTTCTGTGACCCCGAGGGTCCTGAGACCACACTATCCCATGAGGGTTCCACCCCCCACTTAGCCACCAGAGCGACGTCCCTCAGCGGAGCAGACTTTTAAAAGTTCCGATTTTGTGCTCTGTGGCTCTATCACTTGCCAGAAGCGGCCGACGGAGGCCCCTTCCCCGCCGTCTATCCTCCCAAATATTGCCTCGGATTCACTTCTCTGCATGTCCTACCTTCCAGAAAGTGGTCGCTTTTCTGATGAGAGAGTTGTTGCTATTCTTTTCTTCGATCTCCTGTTGAGTTCGTAGGTGTTCAGAATGGTTTGATCCTTATCCAGCTGAATTCCTGAGACCAGACAAAATCCAGGTCTCCTACTCCTCCACCATCTTGCTCCGCCCCAGTTCTATGTTTTCTTATAATGGAATTTTGAGAGTGTAATGAGTCCTGTTTCAGACAACTAAGTTACAAGTATCCTCTCCCTACCTGTAATTTATCATTTCATTCCCTTGGCAATGTCTTTCAAAGAGCAAGCATTTTAAATTTTGATGAAATCCAATTTCTCTTTTTTAATAGATTGTGTTTTTTTGTATGAGATCTAAGAACTTTTTGCCTAACTAAAGATTGTAAAGATTTTTCCTAAAAGTTCTACATGTTTTGGGTTTGTATTAGTCTATGATCCATTTTGAGTTAATGTTTGTATAAGATGCTAGGTATAGGTCAAGATTAGTTATTTTGTATAGGGGCATTTAATCTCTCCAGCATCATTTGTTGAAAAAATTATCTTTTCTCCATTAAATTGTACTTTCACCTTGGTCAAAAAAACAATGCACCATTATCTGTGTCAGTTGGTATCTGGACTTAATATCCTGTTCCTTTGACCTATGTGTCTAGTTTTTGCCAAAAGCATACTGTCTTGCTTATGGTATTATTAAAATTAGGTCTTAATATCAGGTAATATAAGTGCTCAACTTTGTTCTTTTATAAACTGTTTTTGACTATTCTAGTTTCTTTTACAATCCAGAAAATGTGTTTGAATCAGTTTGCCAATAACTGAAAAGAAAAAAATCCTGCCGGAATTTTTATTGGGATTGTGTTAAATCTATAGATCAATTTGGGGGAAAATTGACATTTTATTTTATTTATTTATTTTTTTTTTTAAAGATTTTATTTATTTATTTGAGACAGAGAGAATGAGAGACAGAGAGCATGAGAGGGAGGAGGGTCAGAGGGAGAAGCAGACTCCCTGCCGAGCAGGGAGCCCGACGCGGGACTCGATCCAGGGACTCCAGGATCATGACCTGAGCCGAAGGCAGTCGCTTAACCAACTGAGCCACCCAGGCGCCCCGAAAATTGACATTTTAATTCATTTAGAAAAGGATTACATTTAGAAAAGGATACACGAGGAAAGTTTTGGGAGAGTTGTATATATTTGCTTTCTTGATTGTAGTGATGGTGTCATGGATATACACATGTTAAATCCTATTAAATCATCAGTTTAAATATAGGCAATGTATTATATGTTAATGATATCTCAATAAGACTGTTTCTAAAAGCACCATAATTGTTTTAATCAATAGAGTAAAGTTCAGGGGCCCCTGGGTGGTTCAGTTGGTTAAGCAACTACCTTGGGCTCAGGTCATCATCTCAGGGTCCTGGGATTGAGCCCCGCCTCAGGCTCCTTGCTCAGCAGGGGGTCTGTTTCTCCCTCTGTCTCTGCCACTCCCCCCTGCTTGTGTGCTTTCTCTCTGTCAAATAAATAAATAAAATCTTTAAAAAAATGGAGTAAAGTTCATCAGGAGTTAGCTGAGGATCTGGGGAGTGAATCTGGTATGTGGCTCCCTCTCTCTACCTCTATTAGTTTTGACACAGTGACCTGAAGGCAAGGTGAGTGGTTAAAAGCTTGAGCTTGAGAATCAGACAGACTCAGATTTCAAATCCAGCCCCACCATTTGCTAGGTTTGTGACTTAAGAGACTTTGTAAATATGAGTTAAGTCATCTGTTCACTGGGCATAATAACAATACCTAAACCACTTGGTTAATGGGAGGATTAACTGACAGGATGCATGTGAAGACCAGCTATATGCAAACCAGCTATTACATATATACATGTATTACATACATACATATATACCAGACACACACAATAAAAATCCATTATATTGGACAATGAAAGTAAAATCAGCAGCTTTGCACTAACTGGTTTTCTTCTTTGATATTTAGATTGATGGTAAAAGCTTTACACTCATTGTTGACACAATCTCATTCCGAGACAAATCTCAGAATTATCTCAAAAGGAGATGAAATTCTACCATGAGACTTCACACTTACCTCCAATGGTAACTTTCTCTAAACATTGGGGTAAAATACACATAACATAAAATTTACCATCTTAACCATTTTTAAATGTACAGTTCAGTAGTGTTAAGTACATTCACATTGTTGTGCAACCAATCTACACAACTCTTTATCTTGCAAAACTGAAACTCCAAATCTCTATCTGAAATTTTATATACAATGAAGAAATTATCCCCATTTTTCCCTCCTTCTAGCCCTTGGAAACCACCATTCTACATTCCGTCTCTAAATTTAACCACTGTAGATACCTCATATAAGTAGAATCATAAAGTATTTGTCTTTTTGTGACTGTCTTTTTCATTTAGCATAATATCTTCAAGGTTCATCCATGTTGTAGCATGTGTCTGAATGTCTTTCCTTTATAAGGTTGAACTATATGCCATAAGAAATATAATATACACTTATTCCATTCTTTCTGGAAATAGGTTAGAACCTAACATGTTCAAGTGAATTCAGGTATGCAGTAATAATAATAATCCTTTGGATGCAGGTATGCAGTTTCAGACCAAACCCATGAAAATCTCCTGCAGGAACCTCCAGCTTCTCTCTCTGTTCCAACTGCCAACTGGATGTCAAAGTCTGGGGTGATCTTGGAATTCAGGTGTTAAAGATGGCAAAGGCTCTATCAACCCGGCCCCCTGAATGACTGTGAGGCTAAGCTCCCCTGCCCTGGCACTCCCCCTGTGCCACCTGAGGTTTACATGAGCAAGAAATAAACTTTTACTGTGTTAAGCCATCAGGATTTTAGAGTTTGTCCCTGGGAGCAACTAGTGCTACCTTAAATGTTATAAACCTACATAAAACAACTTTAATATTGACCACTCAATTGGCTATAATAAAAGTTCAAGATGTCATTTGGAGAATAGATGTTTAAAAAATTAGTATGGTAGCAGCTTAATTTTTAATTTCCTAGTTTTTCTCCAAACTACGTTGATGGAGAAAGCAAAAGTCTGAAATTCTACAAACTCCAAACTCTTTGTCAGGGGGATTCAAAAACTCCTGAATGCAGGTGAACCAGCACAGGAAGGTATAAAATTACATTAGGTGTGGGAAGGAATGACAGGTAGGGCAGTGATCCCTAGTCATGGCAGTTTTCACACATGACCAAAAAATATTTATTCCCTGAAGAAGAGGACCAAACCTTGTATGAGACTTGCTGTGAATGAGCAGAGTATGAGCATCTAGGGCAATGGAGAGAGAAGACATGGGAAGTTTCTAAGAGGCTGAGAGGTGAGAGTTCTCAGCAATAACCAACTTCTAAAAGAAAAAAAAGAAAATTCTAGAAGGCAGTAGGGAGTATCCCTTGGTAGTAGCAGATGGCAAAAAGAATTTAGAAAATCAGGACCCGTGGTAGAAGTCCTACTGAACCAGGGTTAGGATATAAATCAGAAGATGACATACATTAAAGAAAAAAGGTGACAGTCCTTTGATTAATAAACTAAAGAAGATGCTTTAGTCTTTCCCACTTCAGTAAGATACTCTCATATAATAACTAGGCTAGGAGAATACAGTGCATTTGATAATTCAATGTAAGTTTTTTAAGGTATAAGTAAAACATTTACCCAGAGATACTGTTAGAGAAACCATCCAGAAAATAGCAGTAAAACTTCCCTACAGAAAACTCTTATCAAAAAGCAGAGAAAAATTATAACCCTACATTCCAACATGAAAAACATCAGACACAAAGCAGAAATATAAACATTTTGGAAGGAGATGACCAGATACAAGAGGTGATGCCCAGTCAAAGTAGGAGGTGAAGAGGAATCTGATAATTTAAGAAAGAAATGGAATAATTTAGGAAAGAAATGGAAACAAAAGAAAGAAAATTTTAAAATTAAGACTACATTAAAAAGAAAACATGGGACACAAACAAAGTCACCAAAAAAAAAATATATTAAAAGACAAGAATAGAGACGAGAACAGAGCAGGAAATGAAGAAAGAGGAAAATGGTTTAGAGACAGAGTATTGATATGTATGTAAAGTAGTCAAAACACACACTTGGGATTTTTGAGGAAAAATATCAAAACAAGGGTACAGGGAGAAAATATTTAAAATGTAAATTAAGAAATTTTCCTTAAATAAAGGGAGATTCTCATCTACATATTGTAAGAACACACTGTATTCTAAAGAAAACTGATGCCCCAAAAGTCAGCATGAAAATAATATAAGCAATTGTATTAAACTCAAAAGTTCAAGAAAGGATCCTTTGGCCTTCCAAGCAAAAAGATCAGGTCATTCTTAGGGAAATAAAATCAGATTAACCATCAGACATTAAAAAGATAGTAGAACAACACCTCAAGGAAAGGAAAGAAAGGTAGTGTGAGCCAAGAATTTTATATTCTTCCAAGTAGTAATCAGGAGGGAACAGAAGGCAAGCTGAGGACAAAGCAGAAGCTGACACCCCACAACCACCCCACCATGGGATATATGTGACATTCCTCAGGCACTCCTGGCTGCCCTAAAGGAAAAACAAATAGTTAACTTGTAGAGATCACAATCCTATAAGACATGAGTCTCCCTCAGTTTACAAATGCCTTAGCAATCTACAAGAACAAAGCATTCCTATCATCAATAACTTAGCTTCCAGAAGGAAATGTAGATACAATTAAATGCCTTTATAACCTGCAGCCCATTGACATATAATTGAAGCGGGCAGAGTGTAATGTTCTTCCAGGAAGCTCCCAACTATCTTAATGTTAATGTCTTACTAGAGGGGTAAACAACCTTAACGACAATGGCAAGGACTCCGATATCTTGTAGGTCCTCTTTAGCATATGAAAGTTCTTTTGAAACCTCCCTCTTTCCTTACCTCCCCCAACCCCATAGTATACAATCAACCACCCCTCACAACCCCCAAGCACGATCTCTTTCTGCCCACGGGTCCTGTCCCTGTGCTTTAATAAACCACCATTTTGCACCAAAGACGTCTCAAGAATTCTTTCTTAGTCGTCGGCTCTGGACTCCACCTCACTGAACCTCACTTATATTCCAAAACCCCATCAGTAATAGCTATAGGCAATTTTGGTTTTGTAACATCTCAGGAAATACTGTACCTATGTGCCTTTTTGAGGAATCTGCTAGATGATGAGAAAATCTTCAGCAAGATGATGGGTGAACAATGAATGTATTCATCTATAGAATTAAGAATAAACCAAAGGATTACAAGATAAAATGCAAATGTATATTTCTAAATATCAGAAAAAAAGAAAAAGTAGATGATACTGTGAATGACTTAATAGATATATATCACCAAAAAATGGAAATGGGCTATTAAAGAAAATAAATTTTCAGATCGAATAACCAAAAACAAAAACACCCCACAGTTCAGCCATCTTTAGATGACAAGAGTCATCTAAATCAAGTGATTCAGACAGGATAAAAATAAAGAGGTAGGCAAGGTATAAGGTCAGTTGCAAAACAAATCAAGGGCCAAGATCTTAATATCAAAGAAGGTAACTTTGGGCAAAAACATTAAATCTATCAAAGAGGGGGTTTATACTGCTACAAGGTAAAATACTGTGGTAGTCTGAATAGTAGCACTCCCCCTCCCAAAGATGTCCATGGACTAATCCTGGGAACCTGTGAATATATATCAAAGACTTTGCAGAAGTGATGGAGTCAAGGATCTTGGCATGGGGAGATCATCTTGAATTTTCTGAGTGGGCCCAAGGTAATCACAAGGGTCCTTATAAGAGGGAGGCAGTTGATATATATTCAGAGAAAGAAGATGTAAGAATGGAGCAAAAGTCAGAAGATACTTTGAAGAGACAAGAAGGGGCCATGAGCCAAAGAATGTAGGTGGCTTCTAGAAGCTGGAAAAGGCAAGGATTCTGCCCTGGAGCCTCCAGAAGGAACTAACCCTGCTGGCACTTAGATTTATTTTAGATTTCTGACCTCCAGACCTGGAAGTGAATCAGTTTGGGCTTTTTAAGTGACTAGGTTTACGGTAATTTGTTACAGCAGGAATAGGAAATAAATATAATAGCATCACATAATAAAGAGCCTACAAAGAGGGCTACTAGCAATCATGAACATTTCAGTTGTTCAAAATATATTTAAATGTTTAAAATAGACCAGCTGTGAAAGGGGGATAGATTTCTGATAAATTTGGGGCTTGACTTATGGAATCTACCATGTAGTGGGCTTACTCTGTGCAATATACAATAATAAATACCACTCATCACTCACAACAATACTAAAAGGTACATATTATCACCATTTAGAGTAGAATATACTAGGACACTGCTCCTCATAAAGGGAAAGTAATTTTGCCCAACAACAAGCTAGAAATAAGTAGAGCTAGATTTTAACCCTTGCTCTGTCTGGTTTTAAAACTCATGCTCTTTCTACTTCAGTATATTTTATCTTTTTTATTATGGTATGTTAGTCACCATACAGTACATCATTAGTTTTTGATGTAGTGTTCCATGATTCATTGTTTGCATATAACACCCAGTGCTCCATGCAATACGTGCCCTCCTTAATACCCATCACTGGGCTAACCCATCCCCCCACACCCTTCCCCTCTAAAACCCCCAGTTTTGTTCTCAGAGTTCTCTCCTGGTTCTCTCCTGGTTCATCTCTCTCTCCGATTCCCCCCCCCCTTCATTTTTTCCTTCCTTCTCCTAATGTCCTCCATGCTATTCCTTATGTATACTTTAAGTATTCCTGTTTCTTCTAGCCTGATGCTCACATCGTGGGTAAGGACAGTGAGAGAAAGAAAAAAAAAGGAAAATAAGGATTCATTGAACAGCAAGTCATGTTTTAGTTTCTTTCACAAGCATATAAAGATATCTGTTTCTCTAAGTGGGGAAAGCCGCAGCAACAACCACCAAAGAACTCTGGATTAGGAAGAATATCATTAATACCTAAGTGACCTAAGCCCAAATATTTAACTCACAGCTTTATTCATTGAAATAAATCCAACATATTATGGATTTATAAATCCAGGACTAGTGAAGGGTGTTATCCATTCATCTGAAGCTGAAATGAATTTCAGCAGGAAAAGCAAAGGAGAATATACCTACCAGGCTGCCATTCACCCACTGCAAAGGGGGATAGTACAGGTAGTATATAGAGAGGGCATGAAGGGATTCCATTCCCAGGGAGATCTCACTAACACTCCTGGCTCATCATATTGGGAACACAGGGCTTGTGTTTGAGGGGCAAATCTCAGAGTTCTTTGGAGCCTCTACTTTGGGTGCTGAGGTTCATCTGGCTCAAAAACTCAAGAGTATTCATTATCACACTTGCAGCTGATCTGAAGCAGGTCTGCATGGGCAGGGAAGTGGCTTCGAATGCAGGTTCTTCCAAGTAACAGAGTGCGTTTGGAAAGGCAATAACAGCCCCAAGAAGTTCTGTGATGTCAAGCAGACCAGATGTACAGTTAAACAGGTGAGCTGTCTCCCTCCAAATACAGTTATCCTCCTGGTTCTCTAAGTTGGAAACAAAAAATTCATCAAATTGAAACTTCCCATAACTGGATAGAGATTTCCCCTAATAACAAGCTAGAACTTAGTGGAGCTATAATTAAAACCTAGCTCTTCCTTCCTCCCAACCCAAGTTCTTTCCAACATTCTTCATTTTTTTTTAATTTTTATTTTTTTATGGCTCTGAAAAGAGCCTTTGGATAGGATGGAGGTGAGGAAATACCTGCCACAGCAGAGGACCAGGCCAACCACTTCACAGAGCTGTATCTCCTAAAACGCACCAACATTCTTCATATTAAGCATCCCTATTTATTCTTCTCTTCTGATGCCCCAAGGACTCTAGGAGAAAGGAAGAAAAGAAAAGAAAGGGAAAGGAAAGGAAAGGAAAGAAAGAAAAGAACAGGAGAAGGGGAGGGGAGAGAAAGGAAGAGAGACATTTGCACATCCTGAGAAAAACTGTATCTGATCCTAGTGCAAGAGACAACCATCGTCAGCCTCTCTCACCCAGATGGAGGGAATAGAAAGAGAAAAAATCACCAAGTATGTGAAAAGACTCAACACCTCAAAAAAGGGAAAGTGTGAAGAATAAGAATTCTCCCCAGGAGTCACCACTTGATTCCTCTGTTGAAAGGGAGTCCTTGACTTGGGGTATAGTCAGGGAGGTAATTTATTTATTCAGATAAAAAGAAATTGTGTGGGTGTTGGGGAGGGGGGCAGAGCAGATGTGAATTTGAATCCAGACTCCATATTAACTCACTAGCCTTGGACAAAGGATTTAATTTAACTGAGCCTCAGTTTTCTTAAATTAAAAATGAGAATAATAACCCTTGGTATTATTTTTGTTTCTGGCTAATGTAAGCTAACATGGACACTTGTTACAAGGAAATTAATAATTTACAGGATTAACAAAGGGGCACAGGAAACAAGATAACATTGTGGGCAAGTTAGAAGGAACACTGTAACCTCATCCAGAATTTCCACAAAGCAAGTAAGTTCTTACAGTTTTCAGTCATTTTATAGCTCAGTTGAAGATTTGTCTAACCAGAATTAACTGTGAATGGCCTAATTTGATTCACATTCCCACGCTGGCTACGGAGTCTTAATTTACTGCCTACCTGGATAATATAAAGTGGGGAAAAGGTAATTTCCTAAAAGGAAGTCAGACCACTATTGCCAAAAAATAGAAAAAAATATTAAGTGTCTAACACATCCTCATTCAGTGCTTACGAAGATTAGATAAGAGACTATTGGCAAAGGACCCGATAGATAAAATCTAAAGTCAGACAGGGGTGGATAAGCATCATATAGTCCCATGAGTTAGAGGACCACTTGGCTCTTCTTTAAAACAGAAACAGAGCCCCTGAGGTCTTCTGAGGGATCTCCTGAGGTCTTCTGAGGGTTCAGAATCAGTTCAGCCATCTTCCTTACACCAATCCGAAAAGAATCAACACAATGGGCTTCAGAACCCTTCCCCTTTTCTTCTAACTTATATTTAGCAAGAAAAACTTTCCCTCTGTCCCTTCCCCTTCCACAGTTTCCTTTTAAAGATTTTATTTATTTATTTGACAGAGAGAGGGAGCACAAACAGGGGAAGCGACAGGCAGAGGAAGAGAGAGAGGGAGAAGCAGGCTTCCCGCTGAGCAGAGAGCTGGACATGGGGCTTAATCCCAGGACCCTGGGATCATGACCTGAGCCAAAGGCAGATGTTTAACCGACTGAGTCACCCAGATGCCCCTACAGTTTCCTTTTAATGTTCTCTGGGAGGATGAGCCATTAATTGGTGGATGACAATTTTGGCTGTCTCCTTGGAAACCACAGAAAATTGGCTATTTTTGGCTAATTTGTTATTGTGATTTTCATGACAACAGCCAAGGGTATATTTTAACTATTGTTTTTACTCTAATTCAATTAGAAAATAAAAAATGTTTAAAGCCAAACAGCCGTTAGACTCTAAGTCTCTTTCTGTTTCTTTATATGCCTCAGTGGTGAGTATAATAAGAGCCAGGAGACAAAGCCAATACGTATGCCACTTGCCTTCCTGGATTTAGCTGCAAGAAAAATGTCTAGATTATTTGGTGATAGCAAGGTGACTTATGGTCAATAATGTCTTCAAATCCCATCCAGGCATTCATGGCCATGGGCCCAGACCTGCCCTGACCAACCCATTTCTCTGGAAGGTGAGAATAACTAAAAAGAAGGTCTGAGTTGGTGTCAAGTTCTTCCAGTCAGGAAATGTGTAGCTGTTCCCAAATACTGGCTGAAACCCATCCTGCTAAAGCTCAGATTGCAGCATGATCAGTGTTGCAGGGGTAAAGACTTCCTATCTTCTCAAGGCTCACACTAATCATAGCACAAAAAAGAGGGACTCATAACCATCAAACCTATTTAATTTGTCTTCACATTTCTACCTAGCCAGTGGGGAACCTGGGAAAAAAGGAAAGGCATGTAGTTACTTTTTTATTGTCAACATACATTGTTATTGCTTCCCAGCCAGTATCTCAAAACAAGTTGAAAACAGGGTCCTTCCATCCTTGTTATAAGTTCCAGATCACCACTCTCTAGCACACACGGTGTAGACATATATCCTAAACCTGGCCTGTCCAGTGCTCTCATCTGTGAATCTGAATCCCTAGGGTAGATGTAAAAGCACAGGGACAGTTTGAGATTAGTCACTTAGACTGCTATGTATGGTTGAACTCAAATGGCAAGGCAGTAATTACCCTTGTCAGCAGAGCTCAGCAGTGCCTGTGGTCAGTGTGTGGCCATACCTCCTGTGGTGCGCCCAGCAATGGTGGCCCATGGCTTGCTGAGCAGACTGTTTTTGACTGGGATGGGAGGAGTGCTGTGCCCCTGTTATTTCCTTTCTAACCTTGCTTCACCAGACTGAAAAGATGATTCAATCCTGAAAAGAGAAGGAATAAAGAGTAAGGAAGTTTCAACAAAAAACACCTAATTTTTGTCATAAGTTTTTTCATACTCTTTGGATTTAAATTTTTTATATCGATAGCTTTGATAAAATTAACATTTGATTATCAAAAAGACTTGGGAGATAGGAATTTTAGAGTAAGTTTATTTTATACAAACTGTCCACTCACTCCTAAATGCATTCTACAAAATCCTACAAAAGAGAGCAGAAGAAACTCCCTTTGTCAAGTACTTGAGAAACTGGAGAGGAGAAAACCAGCATTACTACTGAATATTCTTGGAGTTGTTGGTAAGAGATGCTGACTTTGAAATTGACCACTTGGCCTTCAGTAGGGCTGCAGGATGCTAGAATGGCATAACCATTTAGCAGGTTATAACTGCCTGAGGAAAAAAATTTGTACATGGCTGAAAGAAACAGCAGTAGGGCAAACTGATGATCACAATGGTCTGACCCACAGGAATATATGGTTATTGCTAATTGATAATGGTGTTCTATATGACAGGAAAGGATGGGCTCACCAATGTTCTGCCTGAGATTTATAACCTTCAACTTCTATGCCTAACAAAGGCAATACTGAAGCCTTCATGATAAGACCCTTTTACACTTGAATTAGTTCCCAGATGCAGATGTCTTTGAACTGAGAGAAAGCAGGGTATCCTTGAGGGAGGATTCTGCAAAAACAAACAGGTACTTACCATGAATCTTCCTCATAGCCTTCCCCAATGGGCCTTGGGGCCATTAACCAGGCTAAGTGGGCATTGAGTAGAGATTTACCCAGACATTGGGAGGTTGTTGGAAGTTCAATTTAAATCAAAGCTAATCCCTAGGGACCTAGAATGTCATAGGAAATAATGAGGGCTTTATAGAGGTCAAGTATTGAATGGATTGTGACTTGAGTCTACCTCATAGTAGTCCCAGCTGGTTCTTCATCTATATCATGTATATTTCCTTGGTTCCCAAGTGTATTCTAGACTAGATAGCCTCAGCAACTGGCATAATCATAATTGTGATCTGACTAATGGAATAGGTTTATTTTAGCAGGAAGGTGAATGAAAGTTTCTAAAACTCCCTTTCTATACCCAAATGCTAAACCAAAAATATAATGGCATCCCTGAGGAAATCACAGAAGAATCTGCCACCATTCAAGACTTGAGAGATTTAGTGTTGATTCTTTTCACCTTGCTGTTTAACTTACCAATTTGGCTAGAAGAGAAGATGGATGAATCCTTGAGGATGACAATTAGTAGTCATATGTTTAATTAGGTAATGACTCCATTTAAGCTGGTTTGCTAGATATGGTCTGCTTACTGGAGGAAATCATAATCTACAGTGGCAGTATACAGCTATTAATCGAATCAATTATTCCTCTTTATCCTAAAAAGAAGAGATACCAGAATCTAGCAGAGAGAGCTAATCAACTTTACCCTTCAGACTTAGCATTATTTCAGTGTTCTACATCTGTTTCACAATTTAATTTGTCAGAACTTTGATCTTCTCACCATCCCAGATATATCATGCTGGTTCATCACATTACTGAGAGTAGAAAGCTAAAAGTAGCAACTATAGCAAATGTCTTGGAAACCCCTGCATGACAGTGGTGAGGAGATGAATCCTTTACAAATAGAGAATTACAAAATGCTTTTAATTTCTGGGGATCCAGTGATCTGGAGCATGTTGGCATATGTCTTAGGTGAATGCTTCCTGAATCTTGCATCCCCTGTTACTGAGAAAGAGGCAATGAAATCTTTTGGGGATTTTACAGGCAACATATACCATATTTGGTTGAGCTTTTCCAATCTGTTTACCAGGTTATTATAAACATTTCTGCTTCAAGTGAGTAAGAGGAAGAGCAAGAGGAAGCTATCCAGCTCGTCCAGGTTGTAATGCAGGCAGCTCTGCCACTTGGCATTCACAACCCAGCTGATTCCACTATGCTTGAAATCTGTGGTAGATGAGGATGCTGTCTAGAGCTTGTGACAACCCTGATGGGAAGATCACATTTCTTAAGATTTTTTATGGATAAAAATCCTGTGTATTCTTTACAAAGTAACTATTACTTTGGAAAACACTCACCTCTTCTTATACTAGGGTTGATGCTTATCCATGTGCCCATTCAAAACTGAGATCGACATCATGCGCTGTATTATCTAGCAACTTCAACCCATGAAGTCAGAGGCACACAGCAATGCTCCTTTATCAAATGGAAAAGGTGTATATGGGACTGGACCCAAACAGTTCCTGAAGCATAAGAAAGTTGCATGAGCAGATGGCTCACACACGCAGCATGTCTTCTCTTGGCACACAACCGCCCCTCCACCAACCCACACTTTTGATCTCATGGGGAGTCTCTTATGATTAGAGCAACTATAATTTGTCATATAAACCAGGACACTTTTGAGATAAAAAGTAGGCCAGGACAACAGGCCTAAAACAAGACTGTCCTAGCCAAACAATTTTGCATTGTCACCCCACTGCAGTGATTTTCAACTGAGGGTAATCTTGCCTCCCATTCCCAAGAACGTTTGGCAATGTCTGGAGACACTTTTGGTTGTCACCAGTTGGGGGAAGGTATGTGATGGGTATCTAGTGGGTACAGGTCTGGGATGCTGCTAAATACCCTAAAATGCAAAGAAATATCTCCTCCACAACAAAAAGTCATCCAACCTAAAATATCAATGGTGCCTAGATTGAGAAACTCTCCTATAACTACTTGACTTAAGACGGGAAAAAATAGTAATGTATGGAAAGTTCTGTATGACAGGCTAGTACCAGGGGAGAGTAGATGGCTCTAGCATTATAACCACACTCAGGGGACTGGGCGGGAAAGAGTTGAGGAAAGGGAAATAGCCCTAGTAGGCAGAAGTTTAAGGGTTATAACAAATTTTCCACTTGGACTGGAAGGAGAGAGATGTTAAAGTGATGATCCACCCAGATCTCTGAATGCAGGGTCATGTCCTTGGAAGGAACAAGGTTAGAAAACTGCTGACAAAGAGATTTG
Organism: Neomonachus schauinslandi; assembly: GCF_002201575.2. Taxonomy (NCBI): domain Eukaryota; kingdom Metazoa; phylum Chordata; class Mammalia; order Carnivora; family Phocidae; genus Neomonachus; species Neomonachus schauinslandi. The sequence continues at coordinate 151,952,036 of NC_058403.1, forward strand.
AGGAAAATATATGTTAATGTGCCACTTGTAAATCAACCTTGTAAATGGGCCTCAGGATCCCACTGCAGAAGAGGCTCTTAATTAACAAGAGGCCTTATTCAAGTCTTTCAGTTAACCAAGTTCTATCAACCGGCCCAAGTTCCCCAGTGAGGGTCTCAAAATGTAGCCATAGTGACAGAGATGGTGACTGTACAAAGGCAAAAACAAACAAACAAAAAACAAGATTGTCTTTCTTCCCAACTTCAACTGGATACCACCTTTGTTCAGTGTCTGATTTACTCTACTTCACCAACAGTAGTAACCATTCAGCAGCCCTAAATATGGTACCATACTCTGAGAAGCTCAGCTAGTCTCCTGGTGGCGGGGTGATTACATTGGCTCTTTTCAATCGTAGAAGAGCCAGTAATTTGTTCTTATTCTAAATAACATGAAAATTGGTCTCAAATTTTCTTTACCTGATAAATATGCTTCTGCCAGCATCATTCAAAAGTCTTATAACATTAATATGGTATCATGCAAATGATGCTTCCAATCAAAAAATATAATGAAATGAATAAAACAAAAACAATATTAAATCCCTGATGCCCATGGGAATTAATTTTATTTAATGTACCCCATCTTCCAGAAACAGCTTGCATCATACAACGTGACCTACTGGAAGGTCAGTCACAACACCAGCTGGGAAATAACATCTTGCAACTTCAGGCCACTGATCTAGAGGAGATGGCTTATACTCTAAACTGAAGATAAACATATGGTGATTTTTTTTAAGTCAGATTTTTTTTTAAGGTCCATGAATCAGGGAGTTCAGGATGAAATGACAATTAAAATGTTACATCTAATAGTATATTATCTTTATATCTTGGTTTTCCACAAGCCAAACTAACCTCTTGCTCATGTAATATTTTGTTCTTTCTTATTTTACTTACCATATATAACAATGTATTCTATACCATTTTATAAGTGACTTTCTATTAGGTACTATATCTTACTTTTCTTTGTTTTCTGAGTACTTAGCAGACAGTGGAGGCACTCAGTAAATATGTATTTAATAAATGCATGAATAAATAAATAGCTAAATCAATAAATAATAAATAAAGCCAAGTCAGATATTCCCTTTTTTTCAAATGACCTCATAGGAAATTTGCCTTCATCTGTGAATGTTCTTACCCAAGCCAGGAATGACTTAATGCTACAAGCATTATTAAATAAAGGATATAGTCACTTGCTTTCATTGATTTTACTGTCCACTTTTAGAGAAACAAATGAAAAATAGAAATGCACTGCTCAGGATTTTATCACATCACCTGTTCACTGTGACTTGCTGTTGGATAAAAATCTCAATTATTTCAGTATAATCAGAGTGCCTATGATTATACAACTACATGATTCTAAAATGTATTCTACCACACCTGGAGTTATACTGTGTACAACTATCTATCTATCTGTCTGTCTGTCTATCATCTTCTATCTTTCTACCTATCCATCTGTCTGTCTTAGGAGACAACCAGCACAGAGTAAGCAGGCACATAATATCACTTCCAAACATGTAATTCTGTGACACTTAAAACCCTCTTTCTTTTATGATCTCTCTGCTTTCTAAGAATCACTTTGCCACTGCAACTAGAGATGATTGGCAAATCAGTTAGAGGAAGGACTCTCTACTTAAACTTAGGTTGAGCAGAGTTTTAAATAAATAAATAAATAAATACATGCATACATATATACATAAGAGACTCAAATCTTGGGCATTCCCCTGCTCCAACTTGTTTTCAATGATACACTTTGAACACATTTGAAGTGAGATCAAATTTTAATGGATAGATATCTCTGAAAGAAAGAAATCCTTCAGTAATCATAGTGAAAGATGGAAAAGGAACCAGAGATAGAGGTAGCAAAAAATCCAAGAGACAATATGTAGCACCCTGATGAATCACTTCACTTTTGAGGCATAGTAAACCACCCCAAAATTTAGTGGCTTAAAAATATATCCCTTTATTTAGCTCAGACTTCTGCAGGTCAGCAGTTTGGGCTGGGTTTATCTGGATGATTCTTCTGGTCTTGGTTGGGCTGTCATGCATCTGTAATCAGCTGCCAGATTGACTGGTTACTAGCTACACTAGGATGCCCTCAGCAGGATACCTTGGGAGTTTTTCAGCAGACTATTTCAGACTAGTTCACACAGCAACATGAAAGCTATCACAAGCATGCAAAGCCTCTTGAGGCCTAGGTTAGCAACTGTCACAGCATCATTTTGCTGCATTACATCGGTCAAAGAAAGTCACATTGTCAGTTCAGATTCAAGAGGAAGAAAAAAAGATTTCACACTTTGATGGGAGGAACTGCAAAGTCATATTGCAAAGGACATGGTTGCAGACAGGGGTTAGGGACTGTGGTCATTTATTTTTGCAATTTACTGCCCCTGTGTTCAGAGCAAACTGACTGGTTTACAGTGTGGCTGGCAGTCAATGACTAAAAACATAGTCTCATCTTAATAAATCAATGGGTAGAATCTGGAGTTTAGAGTAAGAAGACTCCATGTGACAAGATATTTGACTTTGGACAAGTTTCTTTCCCTACCTGTAAGCAGTAGATATTATTATTTTTACCATTAAGACTAAAATTGTCAGTGAGGCAATCTGCTAGAATTTGAAGACAAAAATATGCTAAAACCTACTATAATACTTGACATATTTTCATTGTAAACTAGGTGCATTATGCAGACTTAGGCAATTCACTTCGACTTTGTTTCCTCATGTGTTCAACAGAAATGTTCTAATTTGGCCCCTCCCAAAAGTCAAGAGAGAATTAACCAACACGTGGTAGATGCGGATGTTGAATGATGAGCACTTGCTCCTTTAGAACAACCTAGGTCTGAGGAACACTTCACGGGAACATAGCCTACTCCAGGATGGCTGTTAGCCACCAAATGAAGAGGTTCACAAGTTCTGAAAGCTCTCAGTGATAAAGTAGAGCTTTGGGTGCACCCTTACCATTTTAATAAAGGCAGTGCATTAAAATGGGAGAGGCCAGACTTTAGAGTCTGATGGAGTTGGATTCAAACTCTAAATCTAACATAGTTTTTTGGGTTTTTTGTTTTGTTTTGTTTTTTGGGGGGTTTTGTTTGTTTGTTTGTTTGTTTGTTTTGCCTCCCCAGCCACCTCTAAATCTTACACGGTTTTATGTGATGGACTTTTGCAAGTTGTTGAAAATCCCAGGTCTTTAATTTCCTCACTTGCAGAGTAAGTTCTGGGATCCAGGTGTTTATTCAGACTCTCTACCCATTCCCACCTTTCCTAATGTGAATGCCACTAGCTTCCTCAGCAGGTCCTGTGCCCAGTAACTGGATCAGCTCTCAACCGGCAGTTTGAACTCCTAGAGAAAGAATATGCCACATAGATATCAGGAATACAGACTCTTAGCCAAATGACACATATTTCTGTGCTTCATAAGAGAGAAGACAGATGCTGGTGCTGACATGACTGAAGCCCCATGGAAATATTAATTATGGAACCCCATTAGTCGTCCACCCAACCTGAGCTACTTTCCAGTGAGCCAGTCTCAAGGGCCATTTTCTGTTAACTTATGACTTAATCAAATGTTCCATCACCTTCAGGTTTTATCATCTCCAGTCCATTCAAAACCTACTTCTCATGGCTCCTCCAATACAGAGGCCTCTGACTAATAAGTTTAAAAGTCACAAAAGATACCAAATGTCCTACACAGCGCATAATATGCCTTATCATGTTTCCTTAAATTACTGTTAAAGTCAGCTGACCCAGGCCTGGGGGAGAACCAGCCTTGTTATAAGCATCCCTCTAAAACTTCTTTGCCTCCAAATATGTCTTCCACAGCATAACATCTTGCTTCAGAGTTCTGGTTTTGTTATTTTCTGCCCAAGTCTGGGGTTTCAAAAAAAATAGGTTGCATATCAAGTTCAATCGTATTTGAAAAAGCTGGCTACATATGATGACATTACACAATTGTTTACCTTTACTTACAGGGCTTTGATCCTACTAAAGATAAGGTTTTCTGAATAATGAAGACACAGCTGAAATCCCAGTGAGATAGATATGGGGCAAACCCTATATGTGCAGTGTTAAGAGGCAGCAATAAATCCAGTCATATCTAATTATCATTATCTCTTTAGTAGAACATTCATGCCCAACCTCCTTTGCACAGGCTCTTGATTCCTGTCTCCTAACTGTCCACAGTTTGCTTTTCTCAATAATTATATTAAGTTAGATAAATTAGAGTCTAACCAAAACTAATTTTGCATAATATCCCAGTCCATTTGTGCAGAGTCTCTAAAAACCTCTAAGCTATTTCTCTAGGCAGTAGGATAGCTAATTATTTACCCTCCCAGCAGCCTCCAAGGCACTTCTGATCCTATGTTTAGAACAGAGAATGATTCCATTTGATTAGGAGAAAAAAATGCCCACAGCTTTCCTAAGATAACATGAAAATTCCATCTATCGGAGGGGACTAAGTAATTTACTCTCTGCAGATTCCTTTGGATCCTGAAATAATGTGCAGTGATGCATAGGCACATGGTCATTATGCCCCAGATTTCCTCATTTAGGAAATCAATTCTTAAACATTGGGGATATGCAAATTTAATTATTCCTGAACTGCAGAATGATAATCATGCGCTGAAATCTGTATTAGCATATCCATGTGGAGCAGGCTTCTCCTCCCCCAGGGTTCTCTGCCACCTGTTGAATTAATTTGATCTCATCCCTTGACATTCATCAGGTTCTGCATATGATAGGGGCAGACTAACTTAACCTGTTGTCAGAGGAAACTGCAAAGTTACATGAGAGAGTCACATCTCAGCAGAATACTACAGAGGAGAGGCAAAAACTGGAACAAAATGCTTAGCCAATCCTTCAACAGCTATCCCCAAACAATGCACCTTGGCAAACAAGGACCATTGAAATCTAATTAAGAACTTTCTCTTCTGGCCCACTGGGGATCTGCACAATGCCACAAGAACAGTGCTTAACTGGCATGGTGCTTGCTAAGCAAGCACCTGGGAATTAAAATCTTATTGTTCTTTTTAAATATTTCTGAACTACAGGGAAATTCTGTTGTCATGATTCTAGAAAGGCAGAAACAAATTTCATTCTCAATCTGATTTTAATCTACACACAGAGAAAAAACATCTTGCATTGTATTCATCACTCCCTCACCAACTCAAAATCTTCCAAAGGCTTGGGTATTTGTTATATGGATTTGTTTTTTGTTGGATATTTGTTATATATGGATATATATACATATATGTGTATATGTTATACATGGATATATATTATATATGTTTATATACATGGATATATACCACATAACACTTCCTGCCCCAAGGAGTTATTATATGATGCACTTCCCAGCATCTGCCTTGACTCATTTTGGTGATAAAATTTAGAATCTCCATGAACTCATGTTTATTGTCATGTGACTCCAGTGACTTTATGCACTCGTGCCTTCTTTCAGAAATCTGCTAGAATAGTCTGTGAAGGTGTCTATCACAGCTCTTAGCATAACATTTTACTGTTCTCCAGCTATGTTGCAGGGTTGTTCATGAAACTGTAAGCTTCTTGAAGAAACGTCTTATTCATTTTCATATCTGACAGCTCTAGCGCATACAAAGTGCTCAATAAATGGATAATATTTCTGGCACAAATGGGTTAAGGAAGCTAAATTTTCATTTAGTAAGAATAATAAAATACATTGCCCTCAACCTTATTCATGTTAGCCTCTTTAGCTATAAATAGTACAAGATTATATTACCACACTATAATGTCTCCTGGTATAAACGTGATAGCATCAACCTTTGACACATCAGAAGAAAATACAACTTTATTTAGATTGATTATGGAAAAGAAGTGAGGTTTCTGGTCTCTTCCAACATGCTCCTGGGTTTTTCCATCTTACAAGCACACTCATTTCCCCAATCCAATATTAAACTATTATTTTCCTTTTTCTCCCCCTCCCCAGCACCGACTTTGTTCCCGCCTTCCTTCCAACACGGCCAAAGTTCTCCCAGCCACAGCCTCCACTGCCACCAGGAGGTTTCTAGTCACTGAGCTATGTTACTATCCCACCGCATTCTCCGGTCTGTGAAGCCAGGTTTCCAAACACTCCTTCAGATAGCTTCCTTGCTGAAGAATTCAGGCATTATACAATTGCTGGAAACCTCTGAGTAATGAAGATTGGGCTTTTTCAAATACATCAATGAGCTTATTCCTCTTTTAAATTTTTGTGTACACTGCCTCTTCCCTGAGCAAGAGGCAGCCTGCATGAGAGCTAGAGATAAAAAGGATAGAGTTAAGAAAAATACTGTGTGTATCTAAAACAGTATAAAAGTAACACAGGACAGTGTAAGAGCTAGGAAGTATTGCAAGAAAGAAGAGATTCTCTGTTCCTTTATCTCTCTTGTAAACGTATCCAGAGAACATCTGTATGTGTGAGGCCATAGAGCCTGTTCTGTGCCAGGGGAGGGAGGCGAGGACATGTGAGAGGGAAGCAGGAAGCCCTAAGGCTGGCCTTTCTAGCCTGAAGAATTATTTGGGGGGTGGAGGGTGGAGTGAGAAGGAGGGAGTGGATCATAGACTTAGACATAAACACTGAAACTGTAAAACTTCTACAGAGAAATAGAATATCTTCTTAATCCTGAGGTGCAACAAAGATTTCTGAGATAGAATTCAAATAGCACTAACTAGAAAATAAAAAGTGAGAAACTGATGAAGTGGCCATGCAAAAAAAAACCCTTTGTTGGATCTCCAAACTTCCTTTGGCTTCCATGTGGTTTGGAGGCCCTTGATAGTGCAGACAGTGGCATGGCTGTAGCCATTGGCTTCCTCCACAGCAAGGGCCAGGGTGAGGATACCAGACAACAGAGGTGGCTGAGCAAGGCAGCGGATGCTGCTGCAATCAGAGCCTATTCCAGCACCAAAGAGGGTTGTGCTGGTGAGCCTATCAGAGGAAATGACCAATCCCTTGCTGAGCTGAGGATGCCAAACCTCCAGCTACAGCAAACAGAGGCTTCAGCAGCAAATGCCAGCAGAACTCTCAGGAATGGAATCAGCTTTAAAAGCCACAAGTCTAGTAAGCAGCCTAGATAGGCTCTATAGGGCAAAAGTCAGGAAGAAAAGACAACCATAGGGGCCATGGACAGGTGGTGCCAAAATGGGCCACTTCGGCATGAAGATTACTCTAAGCTGAAGGGAACCAAGACTCTAAGGGCTCAAGAGAAAATTTTGCCCCTCCCTTACCTACATAGAAGAATCTAAATTGGGGGTGCTTTGGGGGCTTAACCAGCTGGAAGGACAGAAGAACCATTTCCTGGAATGGGGAAGGTTGTGGCTCCAGAGGAGGGGATGAGGGGCTTCTGTTTTGGACAAGTATATGGTGCCTGCTGGACAGACATTCACATAGAAATGTCAAGTCAGCAGTGGATGACAGGAGCCTGGAAATCAAGTGAAGACAAGGATGGCAATATAAGTTTGGGAGTCATAAATGTTTGGATAATTTTTAAAGCCATAGGGATGGGCTAAGGAGTGAGTGTAAACAGAGAAAAGAAGTGATCCAAGACCTGGGTCCCAGGGTACTCCAGCACGGGAAGATCAGGAAGAGAGCTGATTCTCCTGGTTCAGAAAAGTAAAAGTGATGATTATATAATTCTTGGCTAAAAGTGATTGATTTCACCAAAAATTGTCCACGTAATTGTATTAATAGAAAGGAAGAAGGAAGAATAGGTATGTGTGGAGTTATCAAAGTGACACATGATCATCTTCCAAAGTAGGAAGATAATAAATATCTCAAAATTATAAATAAATAGCTGTATAAAGATGATATATGGAAACAGGAAGGTACATACTACAAGAAATAACTGAAAAGTAGAAAATGGCTTCTTTGGGGAGGGCAGGGGGATGGGGAAGGAAAGAATAGAGCAAGAGATTACTCTTCATTTAAACTTTATACAGTTTACCTTTGAACAACATGGGAATTAGGCCACCTGACTCCCGGGCATTGGAAAATCTGCACACAACTTTTGACTCCCCCAAAGCTTAACTACTTAAGAGCCTGCTATTGACCAGAAGCCTTACTGATAACAAACAGCTAATGAATACAACTTTGTATGTTATGTGTATTATACACTATATTCTTACAGTAAAACAAGATAGAGAAAAGAAAAAAATGTTTTTTTTTTCCAGAATAAAAGTTATTAGCAAAGATAAATTTTATCTGATTGACCCATCTGTGTGGCTGGGCAAGCATCTAAATTACTAAACATCTGTTCCTCCTCTTATTGCCCTGTGAACCGCATTCCTTTCCTCTGACGTCTCAGACCCCTGTAACTTTCTCCTTAGTTCAGGATGACATATATACCTCATTTTGCCTGACTGTCTTTGGAATTTCCATGTCTGTATGGATTCCCTGTATGTACCTATTAAATTTGATTTTCTCCTGTTAATCTGTGTCATGTCCATTTGATTCTTAGTCCAGTTAGAAGGACCTTTGAGGGGATGGGAATTCTTGATCCTTGATAGGCCTCTTCCAACTCTTAAGAGTAGGTGATTCTATTAAGCCAATTTCTTCATGAATGTAAAATTTATTTGGATGTGATTTGGGATTGGACTCGGTATTTGTGTTGCTAACCTATGACATCCATCAAGCTAGGCAACCACTACTATCCAGCACGCAAAGTATAAATGTGACAATAATGTGTCCCAATAAGGGTTCCCAGCAGGGTGAATGGATCCTCTAATCTCACTTGCAACAGCTTTTGCACATAATGTATTTTATTATGTTTCTGACAGCCCATTGGACAATAACTTTCTTGAGAATGGGAGAATATTTACAGTATATAATACAATGGTGTATTTATAGTAGAAGCATACAGGATAATCCATTACATAAAATGATGGAATTTACCTCTAGCTCTAAGTCTCCAGACAATTAGAAGAGTTAGATTTTTAAGAGTCTATTGAAGAGACTGTACAGTAACCAAATGTCTAAGATTTGAGGGAGTCAAGATGCTAGAGGAGGCATCTACATTGATATAAACCTAAAATTATTTTTCATGTTTTCCCTAGATATGCTTCTTTAGTGGTTTCTACTTGGTGATAGAACAAGAATCTAAGAAGTCCAAAAGAAAATTACAGTGAAATGACCAAGATATTGTGTACACTCTGTATAGTTTTCAGCAGTCTCAAAACACTGAGGATGTAGCACATGGAGTTCCAGGCCTGGTAAGAAGGAGCAGCCTCTCTACATTCCGCAGACTTTTAGCCACAGTATTTAATATTCTATGGCACAAGAGTAAAAGAAAACTGAGAGAAACCAGCCTTTACTAAGAATAAAACCTGACTTGAAAGTAGTTCTTATTAAAACCTCTTAGCAGACTAGCAATACAAAAGAAGGGACTTCCTTAATATGATAAAAAGTATCTTAAATATCTTAATGGTAAAATATCTAAAGATTTCGGGCACCTGGGTGGCTCAGTTGGTTAAGCAACTGCCTTCGGCTCAGGTCATGATCCTGGAGTCCCAGGATCGAGTCCCGCATCGGGCTCCCTGCTCAGCGGGTAGTCTGCTTCTCCCTCTGACCCTCCTCCCTCTCATGCTCTCTCTCATTCTCTCTCTCTCAAATAAATAAATAAAATCTTAAAAAAAATATATCTAAAGATTTCCTTCTGATCCAGAATGAGACAAAAATGCCCCCTCTTACTATTCCTTTTCAATATTGTCCTATAGTCAGTACTATAAGACAAAACATGTATATTTAATATTTATACATTCACATATTAGTTATATATATATACATACACATACATGTGTATGAATAAATTAAAAGGAAGAAATAGAACTGCCATATTTGCAGAACATGGCTATATACATAGAACATGTCTAAATATATAGATAAATATGAAATATGGAAGTGCATTTAGCAAGGTTATACTTTTAGAAATCAACATGAAATGTATATTTATATAACTAGCAATAGACAAAGTACTATTTTCAATGATGTAAAAAGCATCAAATACCTATAACTCAATCTACAAAATGCAGTCAATGTCTCTATATAAAAAATTAAAAGAACTTTCACAATTAATTATACATTTTTTTTTAAATGGAGGGCTATGCCACGTTCATGGATAGGAAGGTAAAATATTTAAAGATACAAAAACACTAAATTGACCTATAGATTCCATGCAATCCCAGCATATATGTGGGTTTGCATAAATTTATGTACTGATTCTAAAATTTGTATGGAAATGCAAAAGACTAAGAATGCCAAGACAATCTTGGAGTGGAGGGACAAATTTAGAACATTTACACTACACTATCAGACATCAGGTGTTATTATAAAGTTCCAAAAATTGAGATTAAAAGGTTTTGGCACTAATATTATTAAGCACTAAGCTGAAAAGAACAAAATGGAGTACAGAACCAAACCATATACACAGTCACCTGACATATAACACATGGCTCTGCAATGAATATCATAGGCCACAAACCCAGGGGGAATAGTAACAACTACAAATCATAACACAAAAAGCAAAAACTGTAGAGGCCACCTTTAGGCAACAGACTTGAGCCAAGATACCCTGAGCAAGTCAAAAGGGCCTACACCACTGAGCTGAATGCAAACAGACTCATTAAGTGACCCACCTCAAAAGAGCCATAAATGCTAATCTTACCCAGTGGGCTACTTACAACCTGGCACAGTTACTAAAAGAGGGAAAATTCCATAGTTCCCATAAATCTTCACTTTACCTTATAACTGTGGCTCCTCAACACCACCACATGATAGACAGTCTCCTTTGCTGTCCTACATGCTGCTCCCTTGCAGTGTATTCAATAAACTTCTACTTTCTTGTTCTGCCTTGGCTGAATTCTCTCACTGCCCATGCCGCCAACCCCCACCCAATTGGGACGCCCCACAAAAACTACAGTAGAAAAATTGGAAAAAGTCTTAAGACATTTCACAAATGAAGGAGTGTAGAAGTGTTCAATAAGTACCTATAAAAGTGTTCAACACCTTTAGTCATGTCATAGAAAAATGGCACCAAAGGGAGTCAAACTGGCAAGGAAGGCCTTGCTCAAACAAGAAGCAGGGAAGTTTTTTTTTTTTTAATTTTTTATTGTTATGTTAATCACCATAATTAACATCATTAGTTTTAGAGGTAGTGTTCCATGATTCATTGTTTGTGCATAACACCCAGTGCTCCATGCAGAATGTGCCCTCTTTAATACCCATCACCAGGCTAACCCATCCTCCCACCCCCTCCCCTTGAAAACCCTCAGTTTGTTTTTCAGAGTCCATCGTCTCTCATGGTTCGTCTCCCCCTTTGATTTCCTCCCCTCCATTCTTCCCCTCCTGCTCTCTTCTTCTTCTTTTTTGTTTTTTTCATAACATACATTGCATTATTTCTTTCAGAGGTACAGATCTGAGATTCAACAGTCTTGCACAATTCACAATTACCAGAGCACATACCCTCCCCAGTGTCTATCACCCAGTCACCCCAACCCCCACTCCAGCAACCCTCAGTTTGTTTCCTGAGATTAAGAATTCCTCATATCAGTGAAGTCATATGATACATGTCTTTCTCTGTTTGACTTATTTCGCTCAGCATAACACCCTCCAGGTCCATCCACGTTGATGCAAATGGCAAGATCTCATTTCTTTTGATGGCTGCATAATATTCTATTGTATATATATATACCACTTCTTCTTTATCCATTCATCTCTCGATGGACATCTTGGCTCTTTCCACAGTTTGGCTATTGTGGACATTGCTACTATAAATATCGGGGTACACGTACTCCTTCAGATCCCTACATTTGTATCTTTGGGGTAAATACCCAGTAATGCAATTTCTGGATCATATGGTAGCTCTATTTTCAACTTTTTGAGGAACATCCATACTGTTTTCCAGAGTGGCTGCACCACCTTGCATTCCCACCAACAGTGTAGGAGGGTTCCCCTTTCTCCGCATCCCCGCCAACATCTGTCATTTCCTGACTTGTTAATTTTAGCCATTCTGACTGGTGTGAGGTGGTATCTCATGGAGGTTTTGATTTGGATTTCCCTGATGCCGAGCGATGTTGAGCACTTTTTCATGTCTCTGTTGGCCATTTGGATGTCTTCTTTGGAAAAATGTCTGTTCATGTCTTCTGCCCATTTCTTGATCGGATTCTTTGTTCTTTGCATGTTGAGTTTGATGAGTCCTTTATAGATTTTGGATACTAGCCCTTTATCTGATATGTCACTTGCAAGTATCTTCTCCCATTCTGTCGGTTGTCTTTTGGTTTTGTTGACTGTTTCTTTTGCTGTGCAAAAGCTTTTTATCTTGATGAAGTCCCAATAGTTCATTTTTGCCCTTGCTTCCCTTGCCTTTGGCGATGTTTCTAGGAAGAAGCTGCTGTGGCTGAGGTCAAAGAGGTTGCTGCCTGTGTTCTCCTAAAGGATTTTGATGGACTCCTGTCTCACATTTAGGTCTTTTATCCATTTTGAGTCTATTTTTGTGTGTGGTGTAAGGATATGGTCCAGTTTCATTCTTCTGCATATGGCTATCCAATTTTCCGAACACCATTTGTTGAAGAGACTATCTTTTTTCCATTGGACATTCTTTCCTGCTTTGTCAAAGATTAGTTGACCATAGAGTTGAGGGTCCATTTCTGGGCTCTCTTTTCTGTTCCATTGATCTATGTGTCTGTTTTTGTGCCAGTACAATACTGTCTTTATAACTATAGCTTTGTAATAGAGCTGGAAGTCCGGAATTGTGATGCCACCAGCTTTGCTTTTCTTTTTCAACATTCCTCTGGCTATTAGGGGTCTTTTCTAGTTCCATACAAATTTTAGGATTCTTTATTCCATTTCTTTGAAAAAAGTGGAAGGTATTTTGATGGGGATTGCATTGAATGTGTAGATTGCTCTAGGTAGCATTGAGATCTTCACCATATTTGTTTTTCCAATCCATGAGCATGGAATGTTTTTCCATTTCTTTGTGTCTTCCTCAATTTCTTTCATGAGTATTTTATAGTTTTCTGAGTACAGATCCTTTGCCTCTTTGGTTAAATTTATTCCTAGGGATCTTAGGGTTTGGGGTGCAATTGTAAATGGGATCGACTCCTTAATTTCTCTTTCTTCTGTCTTGTTGTTGGTGTATAGGAATGCCACTGACTTCTGTGCATTGATTTTATATCCTGCCACTTGACTGAATTCCTGTATGAGTTCTCGCAGTTTTGGGGTGGAGTCTTTTGCGTTTTCCACATAAAGTATCATATCATCTGCAAAGAGTGAGAATTTGACTTCTTCTTTGCCAATTTGGATGCCTTTGATTTCTTTTTGTTGTCTGATTGCTGTGGCTAGGACTTCTAATGCTATGTTGAATAGCAGTGGTGATAGTGGACATCCCTGCCGTGTTCCTGACCTTAGGGGGAAAGCTCTTAGTTTTTCCCCATTGAGAATGATATTTGCTGTAGGTTTTTCATAGATGGCTTTTAGGATATTGAGGTACGTACCCTCTCTCCCTATACTCGGAAGAGTTTTGATCAAGAAAGGATACTGTACTTTGTCGAATGCTTTTTCTGCATCTATTGAGAGGATCATATCATTCTTGTTCTTTCTTTTGTTAATGTATTGTATCATGTTGATTGATTTGTGGGTGTTGAACCAAACTTGCAGCCCAGGGATAAATCCCACTTGGTCGTGGTGAATAATCCTTTTAATGTACTGTTGGATCCTATTGGCTAGTATTTTGGTAAGAATTTTTGCATCCATGTTCATCAAGGATATTGGTCTGTAATTCTCCTTTTTGATGGGGTCTTTGTCTGGTTTTGGGATCAAGGTAATGCTGGCCTCATAAAATGAGTTTGGAAGTTTTCCTTCCATTTCTATTTTGGAACAGTTTCAGAAGAATGGGTTTTAATTCTTCTTGAAATTTTTGGTAGAATTTCCTCTGGGAAGCCATCTGGCCCTGGGCTTTTGTTTGTTGGGAGATTTCTAATGACTGCTTCAATTTCCTTAGTGGTTATAGGTCTGTTCAGGTTTTCTATTTCTTCTTGGTTCAGTTTTGGTAGTTTATACATCTCTAGGAATGCATCCATTTCTTCCAGGTTATCTAATTTGTTGGCATAGAGTTGCTCATAATATGTTCTTATAATTGTTTGTATTTCTTTGGTGTTGGTTGTGATCTCTCCTCTTCCATTCATGATTTTATTGATTTGGGTCATTTCTCTTTTCTTTTTGATAAGTCTAGCCAGGGGTTTATCAATCTTGTTAATTCTTTCAAAGAACCAGTGCCTAGTTTTGTTGATCTGTTCTACTATTCTTTTGGTTTCTCTTTCATTGATTTCTGCTCTGATCTTTATTATTTCTCTTCTCCTGCTGACTTTAGGCTTTATTTGCTGTTCTTTCTCTAGCTCCTTTAGATGTAGGGTTAGGTTGTGTATTTGAGACCTTTCTTGTTTCTTGAGAAAGGCTTGTACTGCTATATACTTGCCTCTTAGGACTGCCTTTGCTGCATCCCAAAGATTTTGAACAGTTGTGTTTTCATTTTCATTGGTTTCCATGAATTTTTTTTAATTCTTCTTTAATTTCCTGGTTGACCCATTCATTCTTTAGTAGGATGCTCTTTAGCCTCCATGTATTTGAGTTCTTTCTGACTTTCCTACTGTGACTGAGTTCTAGTTTCAAAGCATTGTGGTTTGAAAATAGGCAGGGAATGATCCCAATCTTTTGTACCAGTTGAGACCTGATTTGTGACCTAGGATGTGATCGATTCTGGAGAATGTTCCATGGACACTAGAGAAGAATGTGTATTCTGTTACTTTGGGATGGAATGTTCTGAATATGTCTGTGAAGTCCATTTGGTCCAGTGTGTCATTTAAAGTCTTTATTTCCTTGTTGATCTTTTGCTTAAACGATCTGTCCATTTCAGTGAGGGGGGTGTTAAAGTCTCCCACTATTATTGTATTGTTGTCAATGTGTTTATTTGCTTTTGTTATTAATTGCCTTATATAATTGGCTGCTCCCATGTTAGGGGCATAGATATTTACAATTTTTAGATCTTCTTTTGGATAGGCCCTTTAAGTAGGATATAGTGTCCTTCCTCATCTCTTATTACAGTCTTTGGTTTAAAATCTAATTTGTCTGATATAAGGATTGCCACCCCAGCTTTCTTTTGGTGTCCATTAGCATGGTCAATGGTTTTCCACCCCCTCACTTTCAATCTGGGAGTGTCTTTGGGTCTAAAATACATCTCTTGCAGACAGCATATCGATGGGTCTTGTTTTTTTATCCAATCTGATAGCCTGTGTCTTTTGATTGGGGCATTGAGCCCATTTACATTCAGGGTAACTATTGAAAGATAGGAATTTAGTGCCATTGTATTGCCTGTAAGGTGACTGTTACCGTATATTGTCTGTGTTCCTTTCTGGTCTATGTTGCTTTTAGGCTCTCTCTTTGCTTAGAGGACCCCTTTCAAGATTTCTTGTAGGGCTGGTTTCGTGTTTGCAGATTCCTTTAAGTTTTTGTTTGTCCTGGAAGCTTTTTATCTCTCCTTCTATGTCAATGACAGCCTAGCTGGATATAGTATTCTTGGCTGCTTATTTTTCTCATTTAGTGCTCTGAATATATCCTGCCAGTCCTTTCTGGCCTGCCAGGTCTCTGTGGATAGGTCTGTTGCCAATCTAATGTTTCTACCATTGTAGGTTACAGATCTCTTCTCCCGAGCTGCTTTCAGGATTTTCTCTTTGTCTCTGAGACTCGTGAGTTTTACTCTTAGATGTCGGGGTGTTGACCTATTTTTATTGATTTTGAGAGGGGTTCCCTGTGCTTCCTGGATTTTGATGCCTGTTTCCTTCCCCAAGTTAGGGAAGTTCTCTGCTATAATTTGCTCCATTATACCTTCTGCCCCTCTCTTTCTTTCTTCTTCTGGGATCCCAATTATTCTAATGTTGTTTCGTCTTATGGTATCGCTTATCTCTCAAATTCTGCCCTCGTGATCCAGGAGTTGTTTATCTCTCTTTTTCTCAGCTTCTTTATTTTCCATCATTTCATCTTCTACATCACTGATTCACTCTTCTGCCTCATTTATCCTAGCAGTTAGTGCCCCCATATTTGATTGCACCTCATTAATAGCCTTTTTGATTTCTACTTGGTTAAATTTTAGTTCTTTTATTTCTCCAGAAAGGGTTTCTCTAAAAACTTCCATGCTTTTTTCAAGCCCAGCTAGTATCTTTAAAGTGATGATTCTGAACTCTAGATCCGACATCGTACTAATATCCATATTGAATAGGTCCCTGGCAGTTGGTACTACCTCTTGTTCTTTTTGTTGAGGTGATTTTTTCCTTCTTGTCATTTTGTCCAGAGGAGAATAGATTAGTGAGAGAACAAAATGCTAACAGGGTAACAATGTCCCCAGAAAATATACTCTAAACAAATCAGAAAAGACCTGAAGCAGGGGGAAAAGAAAGGGAAAGAGAGAAAAAAGAAAAAGAAAAAAAAAAGAAAAAGATAAAGATAAAAACAAACAAAAACAGAACAAAACAAAACAAAAAAACCAGAATATGATCAAATATGATCAGGCTGGTGCATAGATCAGTGCCACACACTAGATTTGGGGTGTATTTTGGTCTGTTAGAAGAAAGTGCCTCCCAAAATTTTAAAGAAAGAAAAACTTATATATGCACAAAATTAAGGGTTTATATGATGAAGGGATGGAATATGACTGTAAAGATGAAAATCATAAAAAAATTTATAAAAGGAATTGATAAGAAGTTGTTTGAAAAAAGAAAGAAGAGGATTAAAAAAAAAAGAAAAAAAGAGAGAGAGAATGTTATCAGGCAGGAGAGTAGAAAAAAACCATACACTTGAGATTTAGGGTATATTTTGATCTGTTAGAAGAAACTATCTCAAAATTTTAAAGAGAGAACAACTTATATATATATGCCAAAAATAAGGGTAACTACAATGATAGGATAGAATACGACTCTAAAAATGAAAAATAAAAATGTTTTTTAAAAAAGGGATTGATAAGATGTTGGTTGAAAGAGGGAAAAAGAAAAATTCAAAAAAAAAAAGACAGTTAAAAAAAATTAACTTTGAAAGATTAAAGAATCATCGTAAAAAAGCCATGGATTCTGTGTGGAATCCACTACTAGCGCTGGAGTTCTGCCATTCTCATTGATGGGTAAACTTGGTCTTGGCTGGCTGTTCTTGCTCATCTTCTGGGGGAGGGGCCTGTTGCTGTAGTTCCCAAATGTCTTTGCCGGAGGCGGAATTGCCCCGCCCTTGCCCTGTCCAAGCTAAGTAATCCACTCGGGTTTGCTCTCCGGAGCTTTTGTTCCCTGCAAGCTTTCCGTACAGCTTTGGAGTGAAAATGGCAGCCTCCCAATCTCTGCCCCGGAGGAGCCGAGAACTCAGGGCCCCACTCCTCAGTGAGCCCCAGAGAAAAGTAGTCAGTCACTCCCGTCTCCCCGGTCCCTGGTTGCACTCCGTGCTCACCTGGCCTGTGACTGAGCATTTCTATCTCTGGCACCCAACCCCTGTGGAGTCTCCAAACCCAACAGATCCCTGCAGTGCACTCCCGCACTGCTCCTCCTGGGGGAGGAAGGGGAGTCTCCCCAGATCTGCCGCTTGTTGGGTCCCTGCTGGAGGAGCAGTGGCCCGACTGTGCCCCGGATCACGGTTTATGGCAACCCCCAGCTGAGAGCCCTTGCCTCAGCTCCGTCTCTGCAGCCGGCTTCCCTGCTCCGATACCTGGGAGCTCTGCTGCACTCAGACACCCCCAGTCTTTCTGTGACCCCAAGGGTCCTGAGACCACACTGTCCCGTGAGGGTTCCACCCCCCGCTTAGGCACTGGAGTGATGTCCCTCAGCGGAGCCAACTTCTAAAAATTCCAATTTTGTGCTCAGCTGCTCTATCACTTGCCAGAAGCGGCCAACGGAGGCCCCTCCCCCGCCATCTATCCTCCCGAATATCCCCTCGGATTCACTTCTCCACACATCCTACCTTCCAGAAAGTGGTCGCTTTTCTGTTCAGAGAGTTGCTGCTATTCTTTTCTTCGATCTCCTGTTGAGTTTGTAGGTGTTCAGAATGGTTTGATCCTTATCCAGCTGAATTCCTGAGACCAAACGAAATCCAGGTCTCCTAGTCCTCTGCCATCTTGCTCCGCCTTGAAGCAGGGAAGTTTTTAAGCACAGGGTGAGCCAGCAGGTCCTACTGGAGGACCTTAGGAGGGTGGTTGGTCAAGGCAGGAGTAGGCCATTTATGTTTGCTAATAAGTGCTTATCAAGAGATTGGGAGAAGATTTACATCTCAAAGGAGCAGAAATGCTCTAAGAAAAGGGAGATAAAGGGCCTGTATATTGGCTAGGATGCACCAGGGAAGTTAGTCTTGTAGAGGGCTGAAAGCTCTCAGCAGAAGGGAGGAGGGGGAAGGGACAAAAGCAGGGAAGGAATGTTTTGTTTTGCAGCCAGAGAGATGCCCAGCTAGGTGTTTCACCAATAGCCCCTTGACAGGCATTCTTGGCTCTTTATGTGAGCTAGTTTGAGCCAGACTGGAGCTGAGAACCTGCACAGAAGCCCCTTGAGTTTCCTGAAGTTACCTTTAGCTCATTATAATACTAAGATCTCTGATGGGCAGAGTTTCTGCCATTTTTTGAACATACGATGTATGCACTAGCATGCTGATGTGCTGGGCATGTGCAATTGAACCAAAGTGCTTATGCAAGTTCCCCACCCCCACCCCTAACACACTTAATAAAGGTTTCCACTAATACCACTGGAGACCTCTGTCTCCTTACTTGTAAAAATAATAAGTTCTTTGTTTTCAACACTTTTTTGGGTTATGTTCAATTTGACATCCCCCAACTGTGGTGCCTAAATGGGATCTCTCAACTGGATGGGGGGACCCTAAATGTGGGGAAGCTGGTGGCACAGGCAGTGAAAGCATTCACCTGAGGCAGAAAAAAGGAGTTCATAGTTTATTGAATACACCGCAAGAAAGGGCAGGGGCCAGGACCACAGAGGAGAGAGTGTCTGCAAAGAAGCAGTGGGTGGGGGACCATTTTTAAAGGGGGAAGTTGAGGAGGTGTGGTCACATAGGGAATCTTCCCTTTTTTTGGAAACTCTGCCTAGTTGTGAGTAGCTCATTGGTCAGTTAGGGCCTATGGATATTTTGAGATGGGTCACCTGATGGACCTGTCTGTATTCAGTCAGGTGGTCACTGGAGCTTTCTGCATTCCATTGCTCAAGCCTATTCACCTAAAAGCAGCCTCTATACCAGCCAGAGCACCCTTTGAGTTCCATCACGCAGAGTCAGGAAGAAATCTACCTGAAGGGGAACTTGAATGCTATCTTGATTACTCTCAAAATGATCACTAATATTTGGTTTATTGTTGTAATTTTTTTTCACCCTAAAACTACCGATGAAGTTCTGGAGTTAGTGGTAGAAATCTAAGTGAAGCAACACATGTCAAAGTGCCCACACAGGGGCGCCTGGCTGGGTCAGTCAGTAGAGCATGATCTCAGGAGTACAAGTTTGAGCCCCATCTTGAGCATAGCGTTTACTTAAAAAAAAAAAAGTGCCAACACAGTGCCTGATCTGTGCAAGCATATGTGTTGAATGAAATGAACAAATGATTGGATAATAATTGGAAAATTGGTAAATTTATGCACACAGGTTATTAGTGGATTTGAACCAAGATGAGTAAAGTACCATAAATAAGTGTGTTAGTTAACCTCCTAAATGTTCACCAAATGTGATATGATGCCACCTCAGGCCATGATAATACATCTTCATTTAGGTAATAAATATAACTGGGGTGATGAAAGGCACACACACAAAAAGACATCCAGGAATTGACAGCTCGCCTTTAAAGGATTAAAAAAAATTCTCTCACTTTCTTGCTCTCCCAAATCACACCAGCACTTCTAAGATATAGATGGAGTCATGACCAAGAATGCTAAACTCTAAGATTATTTTTAAACTGACATCAGGCTTGAAAAGAGATAGTTTTATCCAGATATTAGTAAAGAAGCCATTAACCAAAATGTTATTATGACAAAAAGTCACGTGACAAGATTAAAGCTGTCGAATTTGAACCCATAATTATCAGACTCCAAGCTGATGTTCTTTCTTTGCAGGTAGTAAAAATGTTCCAGTGCTGTTTTGCTGGGGGCATTTGCAAGGAAAATTAGGAAGTGCTCAATACCCATGATAATGTTATTGCTTAAAATAAACAAAGTGGGAAAATTCAATAAACCCCAAGCTCCAGCAAGTTATTTACCTCTAATTTTAGAATGCCTACAATAAAACCACTACAGCTGTCATCACCTTCCCTGTTGGAGTGACGGCTGCACATTCGTAAAACAAGGAAATGTGATGATTATTCAAGAACTATACACAAATGGCCTGCCTGCCTGTGATAAAAATGAGCTGACAGCCTTTGGCTGTTTTCACATAAATTTGGGTCCAGAATGTCCCTAGTTAACAACAGGCCTCCCTCCATTTAGCCCCTGTGCATTTTTTTCCAATGTAGGAATAAGAATTCCTTAAGACTCAGCAACTTCTACCAATCTTTCAGAGCTCTCTTAAACTTCCCAAGCTTCGTTTTTGTGGTATCACGTACACACAGAAACATGCACAAATCATAAGGGTAAATGCTCACAAATTGTCAACCCTTCTACCAGTTATAAATACCAGTCAGTCCAAGAATAGAATATTAGAGGTAACCCAAAGCCCTCTCTTAGGCTCACTCCCATCATGACCACTCATCCTCATTAAAGCCAGCCACGGTCCTGACCAGTCTCCATGGATTAATTCTGTTTATGAACTTCATGCAAAGACAATCATACAGTATATAGTCTCTGTTTTACTTTATTTCATTCAATATTATGTCTGTGTAATTCATGTATTTACATTACTATATTATAGGAATATAACACCATTTATTTATCCTTTCTCCTATTGTTAAATATATGGGTTGTTTCAAGTATTCAGCTCTTCACCTCTCCAACAACTGCCTAAAAAAAAATTTTAGAGAGAAGACCTGCTCCAGGAGGAGAGCTATTACCATAGAGAACTACATTATCCTATGAACTAGGTATGGTAGATAGGGAGGAACCTAGCAAGGCCTGTTTGATCAAAGTCCCCTGTGTCCCATTGTTTCTGAGTGACCCAGCAAACATTTGTTTATCAAATATTTACCCTTTTTTATCTTCCTATATATTGCATTTCTTCCCTTTGAAGTCCCAGGCCCCTATCCCTTTCTCATTAGTTCAGAATGGCATATATATATACACATATATATACTTCGTTTTGCCTGTCTTTGGAATTTCTATGTCTATGTGGATTCCCTGCATGTATGAAATTAAATTTAATTTCATCCTGTTCATCTGTCTCATGTCAGTTTGATCCTTAGTCCACCTAGAAAGACCTTGAAGGAAAGAGGAAAGACCTTGAAGGGAAAAAGAAAATCTTCCTCTCCATCACAGACATATTCACCAGTTAAAACAAAATGAAATGAAATGAAATTGGAAATATTTGCCAAAGCTACATATTTATTATTTACTTGTTGACTTTCATCCCACTTTTGGAAATTATACCTTGAAGTTTCATCTCTACAATAAGAAAAAATATACACAAGATTATTTATGGTAATAGTGAAATATTGGAAATGCAAAAAAAAAAAAAACCCAAAACTAAAAACCAGAATGGTTGAATGTTCAAATAAACAATGATGCACCCACATAGTAGAGAACTTTGCACCCATATGAAAGAATGAGAAAGATCTTTTTTTTTTTATGTTATGTTAGTCACCATACAATACATCACCAGTTTTCAATGCAGTGATCCACGATTCATTCTTTTTGTACAACACCCAGTGCTCCATGCAGTACGTGCCCTCCTTAATACCCATCACTGGGCTAACCCAGCCCCCCACCCGCCTCCCCTCTAAAACCCTCAGTTTGTTTCTCAGAGTCCATAGTCTCTCATGGTTCATCTCTCTTCCGATTTCATCCCCTTCATTTTTCCCTTCCTTCTCCTAATGTCTTCCATGTTATTCCTAATGTTCCTCAAATAAGTGAAACCATATGATAATTGACTTTCTCTGCTTGACTTATTTCACTTAGCATAATCTCCTCCAGTCCCATCCACATCGAAGAAAATGGTGAATATTCGTCCTTTCTGATGGCTGAGTAATATTCCATTGTATATATGGACCACATCTTCTTATCCATTCATCTGTTGAAGGGCATCTCAACTCCTTCCACAGTTTGGTTATTGCAGACATTGCTGCTATGAACACTGGGGTGCATATGGCCCTTCTTTTCATATTTGTGTCTTTGGGGAAATACCCAGTTGTGCAATTGCTGGGTCAAAGGGTAGCTCTATTTTAATTTTTTGAGGAACCTCCACACTGTTTTCCAAAGTGGCTGTACCAACTTTCATTCCCACCAACAGTGTAAGAGGGTTCCCCTTTCTCCACAACCTCTCCAAGATTTGTTGTTTCTTGCCTTGGCAATTTTTGCCATTATAACTGGTGTAAAGTGGTATCTCAATGTGATTTGTTTTTTGTTTTTTGTTTTTTGTTTTTAAGATTTTATTCATTTGACAGAGAGACACACAGCGAGAGAGGGAACACAAGCAGGGAAGTGGGAGAGGGAGAAGCAGGCTTCCTGCGGAGCAGGGAGCCCAACATGGGGCTCGATCCCAGGACCCCGGGATCATGACCTGAGCCAAAGGCAGACGCTTAACGACTGAGCCACCCAGGCGCCCCTCAATGTGGTTTTGATTTGAATTTCCCTGATGGCTAATGATGATGAACATTTTTGCATGTGTCTGTTAGCCATTTGTATGTCTTCTTCAGAGAAGTGTCTTTTCATATCTTCTGCCCATTTTTTGACTT
>NC_058403.1:151974966-152111152 GCF_002201575.2 Neomonachus schauinslandi
GTTTTGTTGACTGTTTCCTTTGCTGTGCAGAAGCTTTTTATCTTGATTAAGTCCCAGAGGTTCATTTTTGCTTTTGTTTCACTAGCTTTTGGAGATGTATATTGAAATAAGTTGCTGTGGCCAATGTCAAAGAGGTTACTGCCTATGTTCCCCTCTAGGATTTTGATGGATTCCTGTCTCACACTGAGGTCCTTCATCCATTTTGAGTTTATCTTTGTGTATGGTGTTAAAGAATAGTTGAGTTTCATTCTTCTGCATGTGGCTGTCCAATTTTCCCAGCACCATTTATTGAAGAGACTGTCTTTTTTCCATTGCATGTTTTTTTCTGCTTTGTCGAAGATTATTTGACCATAGAGTTGAGGGTCCATATCTGGGCTCTCTATTCTGTTCCATTGGTCTATATGTCTGTTTCTGTGCCAGTACCATGCTGTCTTGGTGACCACTGCTTGTAATATAGCTTGAAATCGAGCAACATGATGCCCCCAGGTTTGTTTTTCTTTTTCAACATTTCCTTGGAGATTCGGGGTCTTTTCTGATTCCATATTAGGAATTTTAAGTTTGTTCCAGTACCCTGAAAAATGTCATTGGAATTTTGATTGGGATGGCACTGAAGGTATAGATTGCTCTGGGTAGCATAGACATTGTAACAATGTTTATTCTTCTGATCCATGAGCATGGAATGTTTTTCCATCTTTTTGTGTCTTCTTCAATTTCTTTGACAAGTGTTTTGTAGTTCCTAGAGTATAGATCCTTACCTCTTTGGTTAGGTTTATTCTAAGGTATCTTATGGTTTTTCGTGCTATTGTAAATGGAATCATTTCTCTAATTTCTCTTTCTACAGTTGCATTGTTAGTGTATAAGAAAGCAATTGATTTCTGTGCATTGATTTTGTATCCTGCCACATTACTAAATTGCTGTATGAGTTCTAGTAATTTATCAATAGTTGTTGCTGTATGAGTTCTAGTAATTTATCAATAGTTGATAATAATTTCTAATAATTGTTTCTATTTCCTTGGTGTTGGTCATGATCTCTCCCCTTTCATTCATAATTTTATTAATTTGGGTCCTTTCTCTTTTCTTTTGGATAAGTCTGGCCAGTGGTTTATCAATCTTATTAATTCTTTCAAAGAACCAGCTTCTAGTTTCATTGATCTGATCTACTGTGTTTCTGGTTTCCAGTTCATTGATCTCTGCTCTAATCTTAATTATTTCTCTTCTAATGCCTGGCTTAAGCATCGTTTGTTGCTTTTTCTCTAGTTCTTTAAGGTGTAGAGTTAGTTGGTGAGTTTGGGATTTTTCTATTGTTTTGAGTGAGGCTTGGATGGTTATGTATTTCCCCCTTAGGACTGCCTTTGCAGTATCCCACAGGTTTTGGACTGATTTGTTTTCATTCTTATTGGTTTCCATGAATTGTTTAAGTTCTTCTTTGATTTCCTGGTTGACCAAAACATTCTTGAGCAGAATGGGCTTTAGTCCAAGTGTTTGAATTTCTGCCAAATTTTTTCCTGTGATTGAGTTCCAGTTTTAAAGCATTATGGTCTGAGAATATGCAGGGAATAATCTCAATCTTTTGGTATCAGTTGAGACCTGATTTGTGACCCAGTATGTGGTCTATTTTGGAGAAAGTTCCATGTGCGCTCGAGAAGAATGAGTATTCTGTCGTTTTAGGGTGGAATGTTCTGTATATATCTATGAGGTCCATCTGGTCCAGTGTGTCATTCAAAGCTCTTGTTTCTTTGTTGATTTTCTGCTTAGATGATCTGTCTATTGCTGAGAGTAGAGTATTGAGGTCTCCTACAATTAACGTATTGTTACCAATATGACTCTTTATTTTGGTTAACAGTTGGCTTACGTAGATGGTTGCTCTCATGTTGGGGGCATAGATATTTATAATTGTCAGATCTTCTTGTTGGATAGACCCTTTAAAATTGATATAGTGTCCTTCTGTGTCTCTTATTACAGACTTTAGTTTAAAATCTAAATTGTCTGATATAACAATTGCTACCCCAGCTTTTTTTTTGAGGTCCACTGGCATGGAAGATGGATCTCTATCCCTTCACTTTCAGTCTGGATGTATTTTTAGGTTCAAAATGAGTCTCTTGTAGACAGCATATGGATGGGTCCTGTCTTTTTATCCAATCTGTAACCC
Organism: Neomonachus schauinslandi; assembly: GCF_002201575.2. NCBI lineage: Eukaryota > Metazoa > Chordata > Mammalia > Carnivora > Phocidae > Neomonachus > Neomonachus schauinslandi. The sequence continues at coordinate 151,977,116 of NC_058403.1, forward strand.
TGTGCCATTTTATGGGAGCATTAAGCCATTCACGTTGAGAGTAATTATTGAAAGATATGAATTTATTATCATGTTGCCTGTGAAGACACTGTTTTTATAGATTGTCCCTGTAAATTTCTGTTCTGTACCACTCTTGGGGTCTTTCTCCTTTTATAGAACCCCCTTTAATATTTCTTTCAGGGCTGGCTTAGTGGTCACATATTCTTTCAGTTTCTGCCAGTCTTGGAAGCTCTGCATCTCTCCATCCATTCTAAATGACAGCTTTGCTGGATAAAGTATTCTTTGCTGCATGTTCTTCTTGTTTAGTAGCCTGAATATGTCTTGCCAGGCCTTTCTGGCTTGCCAGGTCTCTGTCGATAGGTCTGACGTTATTCTGATGTTCCTCCCTCTGTATGTAAGGAATCTCTTCCCCCTAGCTGCCCTTAAGATGGTTTCCTTGGCTCTAAGATTTACTATTATATGCCAGGGTGTTGCCCTGTTTTCCTTGATCTTGGGAGGGGTCCTCTCTGCCTCTAGGATGCGAATGTTTGTTTCATTCCCCAGATTAGGGAAGTTCTCAGCTACGATTTGCTCAAATACATCTTCTAGTCCTCTCTCTCTCTCCACCCCCTTTGGGATTCCAATAATTCTGACATTGGAATGTTTCATGTTGTCACTTATTTCTCTGATCCTATTTTCATGGATTCTGAGTTGTTTTTCCCTGGCCTCCTCTTTTCCCTTTTTATCTATTAATTGGTCTTCTAGGTCACTAATTTGTTCTTCTGCCTCGCTTAACTAGCTGTTAGATTATCTAGATTAGATTGGATCTCATTGATAGCATTTTGAAGTTCTCCCAATTCAGCTTTCATTTCTGCCCTTAGAGACTCTATGTTGCCTTTAATTGATTTCTCCATTCTAGCTATTGTCTTCACAATTGATATCCTGAATTCCATCTCCAACATCTCGGTTATATCTGAATCCATTTGTAGATCTGTGGCATAAATCATAGTCTCTGAGTCTTTCCTATTTTGAGGGTTCCTCCTCCTAGTCATTCTGTTGAGGGGTGGTTGAGGAATGTATAGAGTCCAAATTATTTACTACAACCCAAGCAAGATGCACCTGTTTTATAGGGACCTTAGGGTTGCGGGCCTCTTATTTTCCCAGCCTGTCTTCTGGGGGAGGGGCCTGCTGTGCTGTTATTCAGGCAACCCTGTTTGGGCAGATTTGCCCTGCCCCCTGTGGTGGGGGATGGGCTCAGTGAAAACTGATTTTGGGGGGCTTTTGTTCTCTGGCGGCTTTCCGTGGTGGCTTTCCACATCTCTTCTGAGAGTCAGAGCAGAAGAGACCATTTCCAACCCTCTGCCTCAGAGCAGAGATCACAGTCTGTTCTTCAGTGAGCTCTCCAGGCCACGCTATCTCCGTTTCTGTCTGTGCTGCTATAAACTGCAGTCTTGGGTTGTGCGCCCCTCAGCAGTGTTCCCAGTCCTTGCCTCCAGGTCAGGGTACATCTCTGCCCTTTGTGCTTCTAAAACTGCAAGCCACCCCCATTTTGTCCACACGGCCCTGCTCCAGGTTTCCTTCCAGGGGCTGCCCTAAAGTCCTTTCCCCGTCGCTAATGGTCTGCAAGTCTGTGCTCGGTCCTTAGCGCGGGAGGCTATCACTCACCAGTGGTGTAGGATACCAAGGGCTCAGCTCCCTCCTCCTTCCATTTATCCTCCAATATCTGCCCAGAGAATCATGGCTCCCCGTTTCATACCTTGAAACTAACCGCCTGCAATATTCTGTTTGTAGAGATCCAGATCTATCTTCTTACATCTCAGGCTGATTTTATGGGTGTTCAGAGTGGTCTGGTAGATATCCAGCTCAATTCCAGGGACCAGTAGGAATAGGGTCCCCTACTCCTCCGCCATCTTTTCCCCCCTCCTGAGAAAGATCTTTATAGGTTGATACAGACTTTACTGATAGTCTATTTTTAAGTGAAAAAATTGAGGTATAACAGAGTACATACACTTTGCTACATTTTGTGTAAGAAAAATGACCTAAGAAACATATTCTAAAACACATAGGTGATTTTATATTTATATGAATTAATTTGATAAAAATAATATATATAATCATATATATATTTGTGTATATGTGTTCTCATTTCTACAAAAGTAAATACAAGAAGAATAAACCAAAATTTAATGAAAACCAGTGCCTATGGGTTGTATGGGAATAGGATAGGAAAAATGGGTCTAGGTATGTAGTTACTCTAAATTTTGTGTGGTGTATATTTTAATTTTTATAAATAAAATTTATAAAAAATGAAAAAGAAACACCCTAAAATCAAATACAAACAGAAACAAATGAACTTAGTACATATCACATTGATCAAATAAGCACACAGGAGACAAAGAATTAATTGAATAACTTTTTAACACAGTACCTTACTTATACAGTCCTAATCATATATATTCTAAGAACAACAAAACACCACACAAAGAAATCTTGAATTTGAATAAGTAGATTTGTTGTTAATAGTGGTATTGATAGAGTATTTCTGAAACCATTTGGTATGTGTAATAAGAATAAGCAAATAAGGGGTGCCTGGGTGGCTCCGTTCGTTAAGCATCTGCCTTCAGCTTGGGTCATGATCTCAGGAGCGCTACATCAAGTCCTCATCAGGCTCCCTGATCAGCAGGAAGCCTGCTTCTCCCTCTCCCACTTCCCTGCATGTGTTCCCTCTCTCGCTGTGTCTCTCTCTGTCAAATAAATACATAAAATCTTGAAAAAAAAAGAATAAGCAAATAAGTAAATATATTATTTTTATTAGGAGCCTGGTTCTCACTGAAAGAAGGGAGTTACAAATGCATAATAGGGGAAAGTGAGGAGAAACTTGTGATGCCGGAATTGAATTGAAGCTATTAATATAAATTTGATATTATCCACAAAGTATTTTTCCTAGATCTATATGCTGGTAAAGCCTAGAATAGAAATTGACAAACTTTTTCCTTTTTTTTTTCCATAAAGAGACATATAGTAAATACTTTAGATTTTGAGGGCAATATGTGATCTCTTTCATATAGTCTTTTTCATTTTATTTTTTGAAGATTTTATTTATTTATTTGACAGAGACAGAGATAGCAAGAGTAGGAACACAAGCAGGGGCAGTAGGAGAGGGAAAAGCAGGCTTCCTGCCAAGCAGGGAGCCAGATGTGGGACTCGATCCTAGGACCCTAGGATCATGACCTGAGCCAAAGGCAGACGTTTAATGACTGAGCCACCCAGGCACCCTCATATAGTTTTTTTTTTTAATTATTTTGTGTGTTTGTTTTTGTTTTCTTTTTAGTTTGGTTTTGTTTGGTTTTGCAACTCTTTAAAAACTTTAGAATCATTCTTAGCTCAGAGGCTATACAAAAATAGACCACAGGTGGGACATGGCCCATAGGCCATAGTTTGCTGACTTCTGGGCTAGTAATAAAGTTACTATAGAGGCAATGAGTATACCTAACTCCCCAATCTTAGTTCCTAAAAACAATTCCCATGTAAAGGGATCCAGGCTTCCTTGGAGAAGCAAATGTCTTCAGATACCTGACTGGGAAAGTACAAGGTAATCCTAGGACATCTCATGCTAGAAAGCAAGGAGGAAAAAAGGAGACAAAGGCAGTGATTCCAAGGGCAACTTCAGTATAATTTGAGCATAGTAATTAGTTATAACACATTGGGGCAGGGGGGGCACAAAGTTAAAAGGATCTATGGGTGGTACCAAAGAAGAATAGAATGACAAAGTCACCATGTTGATGCTAGAATGCAATTATAATTCAGGCAGTGATCATCAACAGAAAACAAAACAAGTGGGTAAAAGTTTGTAGGAATAAGATAGGCACACAATCTCAAAGAATCACACAAATTACTTATCAATTACAAAGGATAAAAACTATAGTTGACCCTCAAACAACACAGGGGTGAGGGCTGCTGACCCCCACACAATCGAAAATTTACAGATAACTTTGGACTCCCCCAAAACTTAACTACTAATAGCCTACTGCAGACCAGAAGCCTTACCAATAAAATTAGCATATATTTAGTATTTTTAGAATAAAATAAGCTAGAGAAAAGAAAGTGCTATTAAGAAAATCATAAGAGGAAATGCATTTACAGGACTGTATTCCAAAAAAAAAAAAAAAATTCACATATAAGTGGACCCATGCAATTCAAACTTGTCTTGTTCAAGGGGCAACTATACTGTGGAGCTGGGGAAAACATTCTTAACCAAGTGATCATCTGAGCATCACCAGTAATCCAACAAACTGAAATCCCATTGCCTCTCAATGGGATGCAATGAGAAGTACACAATGTCAGCTATGCAGCAGCCTTATAACAGATGTTTAACCTGAATCTAATCATGAGGGAACAGAGACAAATCCAGACTGGAAGATTCTATAAGATAACTGACCCAAACATTTCAAACAAGTTAAGGTCACAACAGCAGCAACATGAAATCTCAAAAGAGAACAGATGAAGAAACATGCTAATCAAATGCAGTGGGTGACATTTGCCTGGATCTGAGATGGACTGTCATAATAATATCTGTAAAAATCATTTTTGAAAAAATTGAGAAAATTTGAATATGGACTATATACTAGGTAATATAATATTGGTAACTTACTTTAAATCTCTTGGGTATGTCAATGGTATGGTTATATAGAGGAGTGGCTTAGTTTTTTAGAGATACATGGTAAGTATTTGGAGGTGACATATCACGATGTATTCAACTTATATTCAAATGGTCTGCAATATATATATATATATAGAGAGAGAGAGAGAGAGAAAGAGAAAGCAAAAGTGGTGAAGTATTTACCATCCGTGACTCTAGATAAAGGAAATCTGGGGATTCATTACGCTTTTTTTTAAACTTTACTATACATTGGAACATTTCTTTTTTTTTTAAAGATTTTATTTATTTATTTGACAGAGAGAGACACAGCGAGAGAGGGAACACAAGCAGGGGGAGTGGGAGAGGGAGAAGCAGGCTCACCACAGAGCAGGGAGCCTGATGTGGGGCTCGATCCCAGGACCCTGGGATCATGACCTGAGCTGAAGGCAGACGTTTAATGACTGAGCCACCCAGGCACCCTACATTTGAACATTTCTAAATAAAAAAATAGCAGCAAAAGGTAGTGCAATTTTTACCTAACTTATAAAATTATGTAAATTGTATATTTAAGGGTATTTTAGTAACAAACGAAAATAAAGCTTTTAAAAACCTCATGTACCTCAATAGAGAAGTCGTTAAACAAATTATATCCTAGCCATGTGATATGTAGCCATTAAAATATGAAGCAGATCTATATGTATATATACATACAATCTATATTGTATATATACATACAATCATATACACATGATACTCATACACACATGATATACAGATCTTCCTTAACTTACAATGGGGTTACTTCTTGATAAACCCATTGTAATTTAAAAATATTAAGTCAAAAATGCATTTACTACACCTACCTCCCAAACACTATAGCTTAGCCTACCTACCTTAAATGTGCCCAGAACACTACATTCAACTACAGCGAATGTACAATTCTCAGGTAAAATTATCTAATGTAAAACTTATTTCATAATAAAGTGTTGAATATCTCATGTAACTTATTGAATACTGTATAAAAATGAGAGACAGAATGGTTGTTTAAGTACACAATGGTTTTTGGTATATGGGTTGTTTACTCTTGTGATCACATGACCGCATGGCTTCCACTGTCCTACAACAGCAGAATCATATATATCACTCTCCCAGGAAAGGATAAAAATTCAAAATTCACAGTATGGTTTCTACTAAATGCATAATCACCTTCACGCCATCATAACGTCAAAGAATCATTAGGCTGAACCATCATAAGTGAGGGACCACCTGTACATATTTTAAGGGGGAAAAGCTAAGGTGGAGAAGAATGTGAATGTTGCTCATTCCTGTTACAATAGACAATTTCTGGAGTAATATACAAGAACGCATTTACTGTGATTTCCCACAGAGAATGAGATGGGACTCACGGAAAGGATTTTAATTTTCACATTACTCACATCATTACTATTATAATTTGTTTACCATGAGCATGTTATCACTATAATAATAAGAAATAAACATCTATCCCCTCCCACTATAAAGAGCAAGATCTTAGTACACTACAAAGCTCTTAAAATAATAAACCATAACTATTACTTAACTAATGGTTTTGCTCTGTTGATGAATTAGGCAAAGGCAGTCTTGGTATAAGGTCAAGGCCACAGCTACGGCTACAGCTGGCATGTGCTGGCCCAAGAGGATGCACATGATTTAGATCCCATCCCTCCTCCCTCACTGGGTTAAATGCCATGAACACATCTGATGTCTAGATTCTGAGTGGTCCTAAAAATCAGAAGGGAAGTGATCAGTTTCAGTCCCATCAAGTATTGAAAGGACTTTGTAAACTGAAAATCAGAGAACTTGTGCACTATTCTTATTTCCTTGGAGCCTTGATTATGACCTTGTAGTCAGAACAATTAGTATGATTTCTATTGTTTTCGAATTAGGGACATGAGTTCTGAGAGATTAAGGGACTTGTCCAAGATTGTGTTGGTGATGATGATACCACCTTTCTCCACAAGGTTCTTGGCTACCACTAACAACTGGTAAATATCAGCAAATAAAAATATCAGATATATTTTAATCAGGGAAGCCTGAGGGCAAGAAATATGAGAGGTATGCCCCCATCTTGATTTAAATGGGATTATGTGTGGCTTGCTTGTTGATTTAAGCATTCACAGTCATCATCTCAGATGAAGCAACCAACTTGCAACATTTTACAGGAGCCTATAAGACAGTATCTCAGAGGCTTGTAGAGCAATTAATTTCTATAGCCATTCTCAATATTTTATCTCTATGCAATTTACATGAGAAGGTAAACCGGATAAGGATTACAAGCATTGGGCGCCTGGGTGGCTCAGTTGGTTAAGCGACTGCCTTCGGCTCAGGTCATGATCCTGGAGTCCCGGGATCGAGTCCCGCATCGGGCTCCCTGCTCGGCGGGGAGTCTGCTTCTCCCTCTGACCCTCCTCCCTCTCGTGCTCTCTGTCTCTCATTCTCTCTGTCTCAAATAAATAAATAAAATCTTTAAAAAAAAAAAAAAAGCGCGGCGGAGCAAGATGGCAGAGGAGTAGGAGACCTGGATTTCGTCTGGTCTCAGGAATTCAGCTGGATAGGGATCAAACCATTCTGAACACCTACAAACTCAACAGGAGATCAAAGAAAGGAAAAGCAACAACTCTCTGAACAGAGAAGCGACCATTTTCTGGAAGGTAGGACGTGCGGAGAAGTGAATCCGAGGTGATATTTGGGAGGATAGACGGCGGGGGAGGGGCCTCCGTCAGCCGCTTCTGGCAAGTGATAAGAGCCGCGGAGCACAAAATCAGAAATTTTAAAAGTCTGCTCCACTGAGAGACGTCACTCTGGTGGCTCAGCGGGGGGTGGAACCCTCCGGGACAGTGTGGTCTCAGGACTCTCGGGGTCACAGAAAGACCGGGGGTGCCTGAGTGTGGCAGAGCTCCCAGGTATCAGAGCAGGGAAGCCGGCTGCAGAGGCGGAGCCCAGGCGCGGGCTCTCAGCTCGGGGTTGCCATAAACCGTGATCCGCGGCACAGTCGGGCCACTGCTCCTCCAGCAGGGACCCAACAAGCGGCAGATCCGGGGAGACTCCCCTTCCTCCCCCGGGAGGAGCTGCGCGGGAGTGCACCGCAGGGATCTCCTGGGTTTGGAGACTCCACCCGGGGTCGGGTGCCAGAGATAGAAACGCGCGGTCACAGGCCGGGTGAGCACGGAGTGCAGCCGGAGACCGGGGAGACGGGAGTGATTGACGGCTTTTCTCTGGGGGCTCACTGAGAAGCGGGGCCCCGAGTTCTCGGCTCCTCTGCGGCGGAGATTGGGAGGCCGCCATTTTCACTCTCCACCTCCAAAGCTGTACGGAAAGCTCGCAGGGAACAAAAGCCCCGGAGAGCAAACCCGAGCAGATTACTTAGCCGGGAGGGGGCAAGGGCGGGGCAATTCCACCTCCGGCAGAGACATTTGGAAACCACGGCAACAGGCCCCTCCCCAGAAGATCAGCGAGAACAGCCAGCCAAGACCAAGTTTACCGATCAATGAGAACGGCAGAACTCCAGCGCTAGGGGACTACTGCACATAGAATTCATGGCTTTTTTACCATGATTCTTTAGTCTTTCAAAGTTAATTTTTTTTTAACTGTCTTTTTTTCTTTTTGAATTTTTCTTTTTCCCTTTTTCAACCAACATCTTATCAATCCCTTTTTAAAAAAAAAAAACATTTTTATTTTTCATTTTTAGAGTCATATTCTATCCCTTCACAGTAGTTACCCATATTTTTGGCTTATATATATAAGTTGTTCTCTCTTTAAAATTTTGAGATAGTTTCTTCTAACAGATCAAAATATACCCCAAATCTCTAGTATATGGTGTTTTCTCTTCCCCTGCCTGATCACATCCTCTCCCTTTTTTTTTCTTTTTTTAAATCCTCTTCTTTCTTTTTTCAAACAACTTCTTATCAATTCCTTTTATAAAATTTTTTATAATTTCCATCTTTACAGTCATATTCCATCCCTTCATCATATCAACCCTTATTTTTGTACATATATAAGTTTTTCTTTCTTTAAAATTTTGGGAGGCACTTTCTTCTAAAAGACCAAAATACACCCCAAATCTAGTGTGTGGCACTGATCTATATACCAGCCTGATCATATTTGATCACATTCTGGTTTTTTTGTTGTTGTTGTTTTGTTTTGTTTGTTTTTGATTTTATCTTTATCTTTTTCTTTTTTTCTTTTTCTTTTTTCTCTCTTTCCCTTTCTTTTCCCACTGCTTCAGGTTTTTTCTGATTTGTTTAGAGTATATTTTCTGGGGACGTTGTTACTCTGCTAGCATTTTGTTCTCTCATTCATCTATTCTCCTCTGCACAAAATGACAAGACGGAAAAAATCACCTCAACAAAAAGAACAAGAGGTAGTACCGACTGCCAGGGACCTACTCAATACGGACATTAGTACAATGTCAGATCTAGAGTTCAGAATCATCACTTTAAAGATACTAGCTGGGCTTGAAAAAAATATGGAAGTTATTAGAGAAACCCTTTCTGGAGAAGTCAAAGAACTAAAATCCAACCAAGTAGAAATCAAAAAGGCTATTAATGAGGTGCAATCAAAAATGGGGGCGCTAACGGCTAGAATAAATGAGGCAGAAGAGAGAATCAGTAATATAGAAGATGAAATGATGGAAAATAAAGAAGCTGAGAAAAAGAGAGATAAACAACTACTGGATCACGAGGGCAGAATTCGAGAGATAAGCGATACCATAAGACGAAACAACATTAGAATAATTGGGATCCCAGAAGAAGAAGAAAGAGAGAGGGGCAGAAGGTATAATGGAGCAAATTATAGCAGAGAACTTCCCTAATGTGGGGAAGGAAACAGGCATCAAAATCCAGGAAGCACAGAGAAACCCTCTCAAAATCAATAAAAATAGGTCAACACCCCGACATCTAATAGTAAAACTTACGAGTCTCATAGACAAAGAGAAAATCCTGAAAGCAGCTCGGGAGAAGAGATATGTAACCTACAATGGTAGAAACATTAGATTGGCAACAGACCTATCCACAGAGACCTGGCAGGCCAGAAAGGACTGGCAGGATATATTCAGAGCACTAAATGAGAAAAATATGCAGCCAAGAATACTATATCCAGCTAGGCTGTCAATGAAAATTGAAGGAGAGATAAAAAGCTTCCAGGACAAACAAAAACTAAAGGAATTTGCAAACACAAAACCAGCCCTACAAGAAATCTTGAAAGGGGTCCTCTAAGCAAAGAGAGAGCCTAAAAGCAACATAGACCAGAAAGGAACACAGACAATATACGGTAACAGTCACCTTACAGGCAATACAATGGCACTAAATTCCTATCTTTCAATAGTTACCCTGAATGTAAATGGGCTCAATGCACCAATCAAACGACACAGGCTATCAGACTGGAATAAAAAACAAGACCCATCGATATGCTGTCTGCAAGAGACTCATTTTCGACCCAAAGACAGCCCCAGACTGAAAGTGAGGGGGTGGAAGCCCATTGACCATGCTAATGGACACCAAAAGAAAGCTGGGGTGGCAATCCTTATATCAGACAAATTAGATTTTAAACCAAAGACTGTAATAAGAGATGAGGAAGGACACTATATCCTACTTAAAGGATCTATCCAACAAGAAGATCTAACAATTGTAAATATCTATGCCCCTAACATAGGAGCAGCCAATTATATAAGCCAATTAATAACAAAAGCAAAGAAACACATCGACAACAATACAATAATAGTGGGAGACTTTAACACCCCCCTCACTGAAATGGACAGATCGTCTAAGCAAAAGATCAACAAGGAAATAAAGACTTTAAATGACACACTGGACCAAATGGACTTTACAGACATATTCAGAACATTCCACCCCAAAGCAACGGAATACACATTCTTCTCTAGTGCCCATGGTACATTCTCCAGAATAGATCACATCCTAGGTCATAAATCAGGTCTCAACCGGTACCAAAAGATTGGAATCATTCCCTGCCTATTTTCAGACCACAATGCTTTGAAACTAGAGCTCAATCACAAGACAAAAGTCAGAAAGAACTCAAATACATGGAAGCTAAAGAGCATCCTACTGAAGAACGAATGGGTCAACCAGGAAATTAAAGAAGAATTAAAAAAATACATGGAAACCAATGAAAATGAAAACACAACTGTTCAAAATCTTTGGGATGCAGCAAAGGCAGTCCTAAGAGGAAAGTATATAGCAATACAAGCCTTTCTCAAGAAGCAAGAAAGGTCTCAAGTACACAACCTAACCCTACACCTAAAGGAGCTGGAGAAAGAACAGCAAAGAAAGCCTACCCAGCAGGAGAAGAGAAATAATAAAGATCAGAGCAGAAATCAATGAAATAGAAACCAAAAGAACAGTAGAACAGATCAACAAAACTAGGAGCTGGTTCTTTGAAAGAATTAACAAGATTGATAAACCCCTGGCCAGACTTATCAAAAAGAGAAGAGAAAGGACCAAAATCAACAAAATCATGAATGAAAGAGGAGAGATCACAACCAACACCAAAGAAATACAAACAATTATAAGAACATATTATGAGCAACTCTATGCCAGCAAATTAAATAACCTGGAAGAAATGGATGCATTCCTAGAGATGTACCAACTACCAAAACTGAACCAGGATGAAATAGAAAACCTGAACAGACCTATAACCACTAAGGAAATTGAAGCAGTCATCAAAAATCTCCCAAAAAACAAAAGCCCAGGGCCAGATGGCTTCCCAGGGGAATTCTACCAAACATTTCAAGAAGAATTAATACCTATTCTTCTGAAACTGTTCCAAAAAATAGAAATGGAAGGAAAACTTCCAAACTCATTTTCTGAGGCCAGCATTACCTTGATCCCAAAACCAGACAAAGACCCCATCCAAAAGGAGAATTACAGACCAATATCCCTGATGAACATGGATGCAAAAATTCTCACCAAAATACTAGCCAATAGGATCCAACAGTACATTAAAAGGATTATTCACCACGACCAAGTGGGATTTATCCCTGGGCTGCAAGGTTGGTTCAACATCCGCAAATCAATGTGATACAATACATTAACAAAAGAAAGAACAAGAATCATATGATCCTCTCAATAGATGCAGAAAAAGCATTTGACAAAGTACAGCATCCTTTCTTGATCAAAACTCTTCAGAGTATAGGGATAGAGGGTACATACCTCAATATCATAAAAGCCATCTATGAAAAACCTACAGCGAATATCATTCTCAATGGGGAAAAACTGAGAGCTTTCCCCCTAAGGTCAGGAACGCGGCAGGGATGTCCACTATCACCACTGCAATTCAACATAGTATTGGAAGTCCTAGCCACAGCAATCAGACAACAAAAAGAAATCAAAGGCATCCAAATTGGCAAGGAAGAAGTCAAACTCTCACTCTTTGCAGATGATATGATACTTTATGTGGAAAACCCAAAAGACTCCACCCCAAAACTGCGAGAACTCATACAGGAATTCAGTCAAGTGGCAGGATATAAAATCAATGCACAGAAGTCAGTGGCATTCCTATACACCAACAACAAGACAGAAGAAAGAGAAATTAAGGAGTTGATCCCATTTACAATTGCACCCAAAACCATAAGATACCTAGGAATAAAGCTAACCAAAGAGACAAAGGATCTGTACTCAGAAAACTATAAAATACTCATGAAAGAAATTGAGGAAGACACAAAGAAATGGAAAAACGTTCCATGCTCATGGATTGGAAGAACAAATATTGTGGAGATGTCAATGCTACCTAGAGCAATCTACACATTCAATTCAATCCCCATCAAAATACCATCCACTTTTTTCAAAGAAATGGAACAAATCATCCTAAAATTTGTATGGAACCAGAAAAGACCCCGCATAGCCAGAGGAATGTTGAAAAAGAAAAGCAAAGCCGGCGGCATCACAATTCCGGACTTCCAGCTCTATTACAAAGCTGTCATCATTAAGACAGCATGGTACTGGCACATAAACAGACACATAGATCAATGGAACAGAATAGAGAGCCCAGAAATGGACCCTCAACTCTATCGTCAACTCATCTTCAACAAAGCAGGAAAGAATGTCCAATGGAACAAAGACAGTCTCTTCAACAAATGGTGTTGGGAAAATTGGATAGCCACATGCAGAAGAATGAACCTGGACCATTTCCTTACACCACACACAAAAATAGACTCCAAATGGTTGAAAGACCTCAATGTGAGACAGGAGTCCATCAAAATCCTAAAGGAAAGCACAGGCAGCAACGTCTTCGACCTCAGCCGAAGCAACTTCTTCCTAGAAACATCGCCAAAGGCAAGGGAATCAAGGGCAAAAATGAACTATTGGGACTTCATCAAGATAAAAAGCTTTTGCAAAGCAAAGGAAACTGTCAACAAAACCAAAAGACAACCGACAGAATGGGAGAAGATATTTGCAAATGACATATCAGATAAAGGGCTAGGATCCAAAATCTATAAAGAACTCATCAAACTCAACACCCAAAGAACAAAGAATCCAATCAAGAAATGGGCAGAAGACATGAACAGACATTTTTCCAAAGAAGACATCCAAATGGCCAACAGACACATGAAAAAGTGCTCAATATCGCTCGGCATCAGGGAAATCCAAATCAAAACCTCAATGAGATACCACCTCACACCAGTCAGAATAGTTAAAATTAACAAGTCAGGAAATGACAGATGTTGGCGGGGATGCGGAGAAAGGGGAACCCTCCTACACTGTTGGTGGGAATGCAAGCTGGTGCAGCCACTCTGGAAAACAGTATGGAGGTTCTTCAAAAAGTTGAAAATAGAGCTACCATAGGACCTAGCATTTGCACTACTGGGTATTTACCCCAAAGATACAAAAGTAGGGATCCGAAGGGGTACGTGCACCCCGATGTTTATAGCAGCAATGTCCACAATAGCCAAACTGTGGAAAGAGCCAAGATGTCCATCAACAGATGAATGGATAAAGAAGAAGTGGTATATATATACAATGGAATATTATGCAGCCATCAAAAGGAATGATTTCTTGCCATTTGCAATGACGTGGTTGGAACTGGAGGGTATTATGTTGAGTGAAATAAGTCAAACAGAGAAAGACATGTATCATATGATCTCACTGATATGAGGAATTCTTAATCTCAGGAAACAAACTGAGGGTTGCTGGACTGGGGGGTGGGGTGGGAAGGATGGGGTGACTGGGTGATAGACACTGGGGAGGGTATGTGCTCTGGTAAGTGCTGTGAATTGTGCAAGACTGTTGAATCTCAGATCTGTACCTCTGAAACAAATAATGCAATATATGTTAAGAAAAAAAAGAAGAAGAAGAAGAAGGTAGCAGGAGGGGAAGAATGAAGCAGGGGAAATCGGAGGGGTAGACGAACCATGAGAGACGATGGACTCTGAAAAACAAACAGGGTTCTAGAGGGGAGGGGAGTGGGAGGATAGGTTAGCCTGGTGGTGGGTATTGAGGAGGGCACATTCTGCATGGAGCACCAGGTGTTATGCACAAACAATGAATCATGGAACACTTCATCTAAAACTAATGATGTAATGTATGGGGATTAACATAAGAATAAAAAAATAAATAAATAAATTTTTTAAAAAAAGGATTACAAACATCACAGATCTGACGGTACCTTTTGTTCATTTGTGGATAAAGCCCAGTGGATTGGGAAAGTTTAGGCAAACAAAGTAAGGTGGCTGAGATAATTTATACCATGAGCACGATTCAATAGCGTTAGTTAAGCCAAAGGCAGCTAGGCATCCCTAAGCAAGAACTGCCAGAACCATAATCAATACATTGCCTCTGACATTTACAAACACGCTTTAGAAGCAAGACACTATTTTAAAACCTTTTAATGCCATTTTATGAAGTTGGCTTGCCCTTTAAATGTCTTTTCATTCCTTCTGAGAATTAAATCAGTTTCAGGGAGGACCCCATTTTGATTATTTGAACAGCAGCTGGGGGTATGAAACTTAAAAAAAGAAGACTCTTGACCTGCTTGTAATAGCTTACTGTCATTGTTACTGCCAACCTTTCAACTCTTCTACTTTCCTTTCTTAATCATTCATGAAAGGCAGTGACAGCTTCTTTCTCTATGGAAGCCCCTGCTTGAGAACTAAATGGGACTGAAGAGAGATGCAGATAAGGCTCTTTTGAATATGGCTTTAGAGAGCCATGGTCCTGCCAGTTTCTGGCACACAGGAGATATCCATTAACTGGTTGCATAGAGGTACATCTTTCCTTTTAAAATAGTCTGCAAAAGTGAGGATTCCTCTGGTGAACATGGGGAAGTATGAGGCCCTGCATGGGAGTCAATAGGACTGGTAGAAGCCAGAAATGAGTGAAACAAAGGCTGGGTATGCTGGCTATGTGGCTTGTGAATAAGACAATCACAGGCACAAATGGAATTGAAGGTGTCTCAAAAAGGTGTGTGAGGCCCAAGGTCAATACATACATGATGCTATTCCATAATGGTCCTGGAAACCCCTCCATCTCAGAAGAACCCCAAACAGATGGTTCATGTTCAACCTCCTGAGGATGAAGCCAAGAAGGACAAGACAAAGTAGTTCAACTGCTTCAACAAAATGAAACAGGATACGGTATGCATATGCAGGTTCAAAACAAGATCCATAGCTCTCCCTTTTAAACATACAGCCAACACTAGGTCCTTCAGAATAGAATTTCTGAGGAGTCACCAGATGAATGGAACCAGAAGTTCTGTACAGGAAAATTGAGACAGAAGCTACACCTAAGCCAATCAACAAGATGGTATTTAATAACTCAAAGTTTCCCCCAGAGCACCAGGCTCTATCCTGAGACACTTAGATTGGGGTCTTCAGCAAGTAATAAAGGCCATACCCTCAGGGCTGAAGTTGTTCTAGTTAGGAATATTACAGCAACAACTTCTCTTTGGCAGGCATGACCATGGAGAAGTATAGATAGTGGGCATAAGAGAAGTGAATCAGCTACTGATAGACTAGATCTCTACTCAGTAAAAATGCCGATGCCCTTAAACTGGAAGTATCTGTCTAAGAATCATTCAAACTGCCCATCTGAGGACTGTCTGTGTGTGCATCTGCCGTTCCCACTGATCCCACTGTTATCACTGATAAAAATCAAACCTTAATTGGAATCCAGCCTGCGACTCAGCATAACCCGTAACAATTACTGCAGGTGGCCTATTGGACCACGATGCATATCCAAATGTCAAAACTTATAAGGATCATACCCTTAAAGCTCTTTATCAGTAATCTTGTCAATTAATTAAGTGGCCATTTTCCTCCCCCTGCTTAGATTTTGAACCAGAGAAAGTTAAAATTCATTGATTCTATCCTCACATTATAGATAAGTAAATTAAAGCTGACTCAGAGACAGAAGGATTTGTCCAAATCTTCATAGTCAATGTTAGTCAGAAGACGGGTGAAGTATTCCTGATTTCATAATTCTCTACCACTACCACAATGTTATCTTAGTCAACTAACACAACACAAGCTTCCTGAATTTCAGCTGCCAACAAGGCCAGATACATGCAGCCTGTCTTCTATAAAGAATAGGGAGCGGGGCGCCTGGGTGGCTCAGTTGTTTAAGTGACTGCCTTCGGCTCAGGTCATGATCCTGGAGTCCCGGGATCCAGTCCCGCATGGGCTCCCTGCTGAGCGGGGAGTCTGCTTCTCCCTCTGACCCTTCCCCCTCTCATGCTCTACCTCATTCTCTCTCTCAAATAAATAAATAAAATCTTTAAAAAAAAAAAAAGAATAGGGAGCAACCTAAATATCACTTTGAGACCACTGATATCAAAGGTCTTGTTTTGTTATCCCTATGATTTCTCTTCTATGACTTCCCTTTGGTTCTTTATGGATTCTTTCAAAATATGGCTACCTTTCCATGTGAAGTTTTCCTTAACTACCCTCAAGGCTCTGAGTAAAATGATGACACAGCAGAGCACAAGACAGAGTAAGAAGTGAGTTTAAGTCTAGATTCTGATGTTCTATGTCTGTTTGACCAGGAAAGTCACACAAGTCTGTTGCAATTTCATCATCTAAAATACAACAAATTGTTCAAGATGACAGACCCAAAACATGCATGTGTACCCATTAAATGATCTATTTGAGTGGGAAAAAATGTACATCTAATAATGTCAGAAAACAGGAAAGGGTGCCAATAATGGGGAAAAAAATTGGAGGAAGTTTTAGGGGCTAGAAAAGAAATAAAAAGTGTTGACAGGACAGATGGAAGACAGAAAGAGTCACAACTTAAAGCATGACAAGTAAGAGATAGCATTCAAAATGGAGCCTTAGAGAAGCTTCAGATACAATCAATTTAAGCCAAAGTGGGCATATGCCCTGGGTTAATCATAATGGTAATAAGTTAACTGCTTGGCCAGAAAAGCTATTTATAGTCTTCCTGACCCATGTTTAAAGAGTCCACACAGCAAGTAGTAGTTTATAATGCCAGGGTAAACTTTTCTCAAAAAAGTAAGCAATCTGAATCATCCCTAGAGCCTGTGAGAGCAGTAGGGCAAGACAGAGACAACTATGGACTTACACTTCAGACTGTACAATCAGGAGAAAGAAAAAGATAAGGTAGTTCCTTCCATGGTCAAAAGCACCAATGTGCCCCACTCCAGGGTAAAGAGCTCTTTATGTGAGCTACTATTGTAGACCAGCCAGAATGCATTTACCCTATAGGGAAGCTGCTTGTTAAAACACCCCATAGCATACACAGAACTCAGTCAGTCCTCCCATTCAAGAAAGAGGGTTATTTACACAGCTCCAGAGAAAAGCCCAGCCTCCTAGGTATGCTAATCACCTCATCTTTGTTTGCCTGCCCACCAAGTCCAACTTAAGAACCATGAGTACAGATAGTTTATTTGAGAGGTGATTCCAGGAAGCAGGTGTAAAGATAACAAGAATGAATCAGGAATGAAGAAATTCAATAAAGAATGTATAACCTGAGGGTTGGCATTGGAGGTAAGTAGGAATCTATACTATGGGGAACATCTTAGGAATCATGTAACAAAGAATTGTGCCTTTGAAGAACAGAAGGCTAAAGAATTTGTCCTCTGACCCCACTCCTACAGAAGGTGGGGGTTTCCCAGAAGCATTATCCAATCCACATCTCCATGTGGTCCTGGCATGGACTATGTGAACCCAAGCAGTTTTTGAAACCACAGAGGCAGAACTGTAGAGTGACGGGACCTATCCAGGAGAGTAGCATCTGAAACCAAAAGGGGACCAAGGGACATGGTATGGTCGCACAAAAGTATGTCAGATTCATTCAAAAAACTGAACCAATAGCTACATACCCTAAGATATTTAAGGAAAACTTATCACACAAAAAAGAAAGCCCAAAATGGAAAAAATAATATTTGACCTCAGAGAAGTTAGAATTGACCAAAGAAAACTTTGAAATGTTTCTAGTATCTTCAGATAGAACAAAACCTGCTTCTTCCAAAGACAAAAATAGGCCTCCAGTGAAAGGAAGCAAACAGAAAAAAAAGAAACCTTCAGAAAGGTAAACGTGTTACCAAAAAAAAAAAAAAATAGTAATTGGACTGGATAATAGAATAGATAGGGCTAATACCAAGACCAAGAGAAAGTCCCCTTGAACTGAAAAAAAAATAATCATTTCCAATGGACTCAAATGGCTTCCAAAAATCAGCAGTGGGAGGTGGGGTGAGTCTGCACGTTAAGACAACTTAGGGAATCTCAGAAGTCCTAAAACAAAGAAAAAATTATAAAAGCTTCCACAATTGGAGAAAGAATCAAAGTAACATCAAATCTCTCATCTGCAGCCATGGATGCTGAAAGACAGTGCAGCAATTTTTTTTCAAATTTCTTATCTTCAAACCCTGAAATATATACCCAACCAAGCTATTAAACAAATATTGGACAAAATGATTTTTAGACATGCCAGATCTCCTAAAACATAAGATTCAGATAATCCAAATTAAAAAAGAAACCCCTCAAAGGTACTCCAGGAAAAAAAAAAATGTAAAAGGAAACAGATAATGTGGATTTAAGACATAGCAGCACTGAGTAGTCCCTAGAAAACATGAAGAAAACTTGGGGTGGGGGTGGAGGTGGGTGCAGAATCTATTGGGTCTTGACACGGGTATCTTGAGGGTAGAGGAAGCAGGACTTAATGATATAGAACTAAAAATTCTCCTTTATGCAACTTTACTTGTTTCAAAATGAGTAATAATCATATAATCATGACTCTGCAAATATTGTTTAGGGGGTTTTCAATTTTGAAAGTCAACCTGTATACTAAATGCAGAAAGTAATATGACAGGTATCAGAGAACAATATAAGTGCTATAAGCCTTGAAAATATAAAAGTTAAAAAAAAATTAGGTAAGGGAAGAGAAGAAAGAGAAGCAATGATAGATGCACCAATTTATTCTCCTTTCAAAAGTATCCTCTAAAGTTGACAAATCAAGAAATGCGACTGTCAGTGTTGATCTTTACAGTCATAAAGGTCATTATTAGAAGAACTAAAATAATAATGTAATTGACAAAATTGAAGTATGGAAGCAAGAAGAAAAGGAACAGAATAGTAAAAAAAATGCTCCTAAATTCTTGATCTTTTATTATCCAGAGTAGATCAGTGCTGTCTAAAGTTGATAACTGAAATAATAGAAGCAGAAATAAAAACATTTGAAAATTTAATGGGAACTGTCAAATGAATGAAAAAAGAAACTGGTTAAAAGATACTTACCTCTAGAGTGTAGCACTTGGGGTGGGGGAGGGAGGGGGAGAGAATGACACTTTTATACTCCACTTTAGACAGTTTTCAAAAACTAGATTTTTCCATGTTCAGACATTGCTTTTAAAAAGAATACCATCATAGTGACTCAAAACCCAATAGTTTTCCATCCACAAATGAAGTTTCCCAGCCTCAGCCACGTAGTCACTGGGATTAGTAACAACCTAACCAAGTGCCCAGGATTTTGGAGAATAAACAACCTTGTCATTTCCAAACCCCAAGCTGTGGCTTCATTTTATATAGCCATGTTAATTCCACTTGGAATCCCCATGAAGTGCAGGGACTTCTGTTATTTCTTATCTTTAAGCCTCTTTTATCTCTTTTGAACTAAAAGGATCACTTTTTAAAAGAGCTGATGGGGCTGGGAAGAAAAAAAATAAGAAATGACTGCATATTGGGAAATGAAAAGCACTGACAGTGATTAGGCTGAAATAATTAGATATTTATTCTTCCCTGCATAACTCAAAGGGATCAACATTACTCTTGTGATAATGAGAATTTCATATATCTCTAAATTACTTTAAGAGAGCCTTGTTTTCACTGAAAGAATACCAAACCCTAAAATATTCAATAATGTATCAAATTAAAAAATATGAATTCAGCTTCTTACTTCAGGGAGAAGGCCTCATTTTTAACCTTCTACATCCCATGGGAAGAAGGGAGGACACAGAATTCAAAGAATGTTGAAATGAACTG
Source organism: Neomonachus schauinslandi (assembly GCF_002201575.2). Taxonomy (NCBI): domain Eukaryota; kingdom Metazoa; phylum Chordata; class Mammalia; order Carnivora; family Phocidae; genus Neomonachus; species Neomonachus schauinslandi. The sequence continues at coordinate 151,997,218 of NC_058403.1, forward strand.
GCGAGTCTCTGAATTGAAGCAGAACCAGTTGGTTCTACTGGTTGGTCTCAAGTGTGCCCAGATGTTTCCAAAACCCAGTCCCCCAATTGGTTCTAAAATAGAAGGGAACTTGATGAATGTGATCATCAAATCTCAATTTTCTCCATTAATAAAAATCACCTGACTCCTGAATTATCTGGGCTTCTACTCCTTGATGCTACTAGAATTTATATACATATATATAATATAATATATACATATTATATTATATATATATATATATTTTGGGGGGAGGAAGGGAGAGGGAGTAAAAATGATGTTGAGTATTTGGCTGGCAGCCATTCCCCATTCTGTTCTTAGAAAAACTGGGAACTAAATAATGAATGATCTTCAATTTCACCCTGTTTTTAACCTTATACTTACCATGCCTATCTCTTTCCCACCACACACACACACACCTCAAACTGATCTCCACGCCTACTCTTTGTGGACAGAAGCACATTGGCCTTAAAAGCATAGTGACTTGAGGGCAAAATGGCAGTCAGGAAACTCTAAGCTCTAGTACCTAGAATATTCACTTTCTTAGAGACAGAAAGTAGAATAGTGTTTCCAGGGACTGGGGGGACTGGGGAAGTGGGAAGGTATTTAACCATTTCAGAGGTACAGAATTTCAGTTTGGGATGATGAAAAAGTTCTGAAGATGATTAGTGGTGATGATTGTTCAACATTAAGATACTTTATCTTTAAAAAAAAAGGTACTTTAAATATCTTAATCTTTCATTTGTTAGTTATATCTCAATAAAGCTAAAAAAAAAATGCTCATCCTAAGTAAACACACACACACACAACAACATGAATGTACTTAATGTCACTAATCTTAAAAATGGTTAAAATGATAAGTTTTATGTTATGTATAATTTATCACAACAACAACAAAGCTTGGTGACTTGGAGCTGGTTCATGTGAGGCAAAATGTTCTACAAGCCTCAAATACCATATTGCAGTTCTATAACTTAAAGAAAGGGTTAATTGTTTAGAAGGGCAGGACAAGTACAATATATGTATTCAGCTATTTTGTCAAGTTAAATTATTTTCCATTTAAGAGTTTGGAAATTGAAGGTGTATATTTCATATGGCTGGAAAATTCACAGGTGTGTGTGTGTGTGTGTGTGTGTGTGTTTGTACAGAGACAGGGAGAGAGAGAGGCAGAAACAAATACGGTAGATCCAAGGCAGAAAATTAATGTCATAATCAGAAGTCCTAGAAAGAGCAGTGGAATTAGGTAGATTGTATTTTTATTCCTTGCACCCCCTCACCTTATTATACACTCTTAGGCAAGCCATATACCTTTCTAAACATTATGTTTCCTCACCTTTGAAGTAAAAACCCTCATAACACATATTATATGGATTAATATAAAGATTAAATATATGTGAAATATTTAATACAAGTGTGAAGCACTTCGCACACAATGAAATGTAAACTCTGCTGTCCTGGCCATTTTGTGGTACAGCAGTCCCCCCTTTATCCATATGGGATACATGCCAAGACCCCCAGGGGATGTCTGAAACCATGGATAGTACTAAACCCCATACATAGTATGTTTTTCTCCTATACACACATACCTATGATAAAGTTTAATTTATAATTTAGGCACAGTAAGAGATTGACAACAATAAATATTTTATAATGGAACCATTGTAACAATACACTATAATAAAAGTTATATGTATGTGGTCTCTCAAAATAACTTATACCATACTCACCTTTCTTCATGTAATGATGGGAGAGGATAAAATGCCCATGTAATGAGATGAAGCAAGAATGACCTAGGCATTGTAATGTAGTGTTAGGCTACAATTGACCTGAAGATATGTCAGAAGGAGGATCATCCGCTTCCAAACCACAGTTGACCCCAGGTAACTGAAACCAAGGAAAGCAAAACTCTGGATAAGGGGAGGCTACTGTAATTCTTACTGTCATTCTCTTCTTGTCCTAGCCAGCAACCACATCACAAAACACAGCTTGTTAAGAAAGGCCAGAACGCTGGTAAGCTCCTCTCAATGAAATTTGATCCATCCTGAAAATCAAATCTCTGTCAACTTTGAAGCAGAGTTCCTATATGCTGTGCTTCCCAGGACTCAGCCCAGCTTCCAAAGGAGTGAAGATTCAGAGCAAGTGGTCAGATATGAAGATGAAAGGCTCAGAGGGAAGAGCAAGAGCAGAGCTGGCATGGCTCATGGCGGCAGGCTTCCTTTCTCAGCAGAACCTGCAGTGTGGCTGACCCCCCTGCGGGCTGCCAGACAGCTGGAGCTGTTCAAGGAAACAGAAAACTAGGACCTAGGCAGTTGAAAATATTGTGTATTCCTCCACAGCACCAAAGAGAAAGGGTAGAGGAAGAGCATGACATTAGTGAAAGTATCCTCTGGTCCCAAAATCTGGAAATTTGATTCAAGTAATAACACTGTTTACCATTATGTTGTTCATACAGTAGTTACTAGACACACATGATATTTATATTTAAATTTAAATTAATTAACGCTGAATTAAATTTAAAAATCTGTTCCTCAGTCATAGTAGCCCATTTCAAATGCTCAGTCACCACATGCAGCTTGTGACTACTTTAATAGCACCTCAAAAGAAAAGGAACATTTCCATCATTGCAGAAAGTTTTATTGGACATTGCTGATCTGTAGGGAAAAGACAAAAGAAAATCTATTGAAAATATCTAGCCAGACAGATTTTCTTGGCCTCTTCTGCAAGGATCTTGATTCTTATGTGGTCTGGAAACTATGAGAAACCCACAGGGATTTAATTAGAACTTTTGGCAAACTAGCTTCTCTTGACTTGTGACAAAATCTTCATCCCTTTACAGTAAAGACAACACAAAGGAGGACTCTGGACTCTCAGATAAATGATTCAAGAGTCATTTGCAAAAGGAGTACGTTTCAGTGGACTCTTTAACATGCAAGGGCTCTCCAGAGGTCACTCTGGAGACCATTTGCCATTTTCCTGGATACATTTCCATTATGCTTGGCAGGTGGGACTCTCTCCTGGGTTTTAGGCCTCTTGGTCCAAAGAACAGAGAGCTCTCCTAAGTGTCAGTTAAAACTCTGACTTTCCTTCCCTGGACATTCTTCCCCCAATCAAATTGACATCAAAATGCCAATATTTAAAGACCCATTTATAATTATCCTTCAGTCTAGAAGAAGGATTCAGGGTCTTAGCATGTAATCTAGCAGCAAGGTGGCCACTTCAAAGACCTCTGGGCCAGTGAGTAAAAGTTGTGTAACTGAGTCATAGGCATGGGTTTTAATCAGACAAATCCAGAAGTTGGAACATTCCACAAGAAAACTAGTCTGGACTCTTTAAAAAAAAAATCAATGTCATGGGGAAATTGGGACAACTGTTTCAGATAAAGGAACAAAAGAGACATAACTGAATGTAATATTTATACCTTGATCAGATGCTGCTTCAAATATTAAAGAAACACAGCTATAAAAGATATTTTAGAACAACTGAGAAATGTTGATTGTGAACTGGATATTAAGTGATGTATGGCATTAATGTTAATATTCTCAGAAGTAATAATGTCATTAGGATGATGAAGGAAAACGTCTATATTAGAAAATGAATGCTGAATGAAATATTTAGGGAGAGGTTTCATGGTGTCTGCAACTTTTAAATGTTTAGAAAAAAGGATAAATATATAGAAGTGGAGCAAATATGGCAAAATATTAGTTAATTATTGAATCTAGATGGTATATAGATAGTCGTTGTATTTTGCAATTTTTCTCCATGTTTGAAAATATGCAATGTAAAAGTTTGAGTGTGGAAGAATATGAATGAATTTGAGAAGAATTAAGGTCTGAGAAAGAAAAAGTCCTTATCTCTATTTCATTCAAAAAAGACCAAAAATCTAGAGAGATGGAATGGAGAAAGTACTAAGTGACATAATCCGTGCCCACAAAGAAGCCAAGTCCAGTTGCATTATTAGATGGAATACTCATTGAGTGTTACCATGTACCAAGCACCAAACTAGGCACTGCATATACATAATTTAATGCATTCTTCCAAATGTCCCTGAAACCAGAATCATTATTCCTATATTGTTGATATATATCTATAGATATATATATAGATATATATATATTTCAGCTGGTCAAATTTGAATCACTTGGTCAAACTTATATAGCTATGAAATAGAGCTAGGATGCAACCCAAAATCTAGTCACCACTTGTTATTTTAGCATCAATAGTAATTCTTTTCCATTAGATTTGGTAGTGAAAGAGAAGAGGTCTTAATTCTGTGAGATAGAGACAGGGGTGCCTGGGTGGCTCAGTTGGTTAAGTGTCCAACTCTTGATCTGGGCTCAGGTCATGATCTCAGGGTCATGAGACTGAGCCTCATATCAGGTTCTGCACTCAGCAAGGATTCTGCTCAAGATTCTCTCCCTCTCTCTCCCTCTGTCCCCTTGCTTGCATGTGCTTTCTCTCTCTCTCTTTCTCACTCTCTCTTTCTCTTTCTCTCTCTCAAATAAATAAATCTCTAAAAAAGAGAGAGAGACAGAGATAATGAGAGAGAGGAGGGGAATTGGTGAGAGAATTGATTCTGGCTTACTGGGGCTTCGGCAAATATTTTAGATTCTAGTCTTCAGGATTATATGAGGAAAGTGATGGGTTCCCAAATCATATTGGAGCTCTAGTATCCTTTATCAAGCATCAGGGTGCTGCATGGATTGAGAATGTCTATGCTATCCTGAAGGTCTAAATGGGTTGGCAAAATCATCTCTCTCATCACCCTAGAAATGAGTCAGGTCATTGCCTCTATGCCAGCCACAAGTTCCATTTTACTTACAGCTTGCTATTTTCTTGAAACATTTTTTTCTTTCTCTAACAAGCTAGCAATTTCTTGAGATACACTACTGAATTTTTTGTCTTTCATTTGTTCATGAGGTAAACTTTTTAATGAGATAATTCAGCCAAGAATCTCCTAAATTCTGAACATTGTCATTGAGCCTGCACCATGAAATATTTTATGTACTGCTTATTTTCTATAAATATAAAAAGGCAGAATCTTATAATCTTCTACTTAGCACTTTTGTCAACTTGCATTCCAGGCACAGAGAATAAAAGAGATGATGATTGAGACCATTCACATACCAACAGCTCCCAATATTCTTAAAATATAAACATTTTGACATTTCTGAGGGGCTCTCATCAATGGAAAAGCCCAACTTAAGTGATATGATACTTGGATTTCCATTAGTAAATAGCTTCCAGTAGACATAGCTTTATACTAGGGTATGTGATAAACACTGAGATGATAGACACTGTGTAGAGTATAATTTCTTGGTGTCAGACCACACCCTTCTTCATGCAACTGGTTAATTTTGTATTAGCTTCCATTGTTGCAATTGTTAGTGCAGCATAACTTACAGACCAGTATCTTCCCCCACTTGATGTGAATTTTAAGAGTAAAAAGACAGAGACTTTTTGGTTTCTATGCCACCCTATCTAGTAAAGGGCCAAGCACATATTCCCATTTAGCTGAATGAATAAATGGGTTCATGCAAGTTTTATTGGAAAATTTGGGATACATTATGACATGTGAAAAACAGACTATCCAGAGCAAGTTGCCAAATCCTAGTTTCCTAGGGTTGACATTTCTATGACCCCTGTCCTAGGCCAAGGTGCCAACATCTTTTGTCTGGGTTGCTGTAACAGCCTAGAATAGTACAACTGCCTCTACCTCTGCCACCCTACAGGTACAAATCCATACAAGTTCTATGCAAGTAGCCATGAGTGACAGAAGTCTCTGAAAAGACAGGAGTGATATCACCACAATGGTGACATAGGTTGTTCCTGACTTTGTCCCCCCTCACAAGAACAACTAGCAATTATTTATAAACAAGACACCATTGAGAGAATCCTAGAACACAGGGTGAGGCTAAAGCATCCCTTGCACCACAGGGACCAACACAGACTGCATTAGAAGGTTAAGAGAAGTGGCTACATGCTGACTGCCTTGTTCCTCCTCCAGGCCAGCACAGCACCAGGTGGAGAGATCTCCCCTGAGTCTCTGGTTCCTCCAGTAGAAAAAGAGTGCCCAAGGGGAACAACCAGCCACCCCTCAGAATTAAGGGTTTCTTCATGACATCTCTCTGGCCTCACCCTACAGGTGTTGTAGGAGAATCTGCAGGGCTCAACCACTGGGAATCTGACTGTAATGGAGAAGGAGAGAGAGGTTCACAACAACCAGCACATGGATCTTGTAGACAATTTCATACCTACAGTGCCCAAGTAGTAATCCCAACCAGCAGCTTTCCTCATCTGCAGAACCAAGTCAGAGTATATATACTTTGGCCAGGGAATTCATTAAGGTGCAGATCTGCCTGATTCAGATCCTTAAATGATAAATTTTGCTGGCCCTACAGCCTGGTTTGCTTACACCCAGGTAAGGAGCTGAGTCACAGCCCCACCCACTGGGGAGAGTGTCTCCTGGCCCCATCTGGCCAGAGGGGCTATACAACTATATAACTGTGTAGCAGTGTTTGAGCAGAACGCAGGTGGAGCTGATTACTCCTATACCAAAGCCACTACTGGGCATTCAGGGTTCTCCTGCTATACACAGGCAGAGGTATTAATTCATAGCTGAGGCTGAGGGTAGCTCTGGGCCCCTCCCAACTAAAAAGCCTATTTGAGAAAAATTGAGAGAGACCTGAAGTGGGTCCCTTCATATCCCACCCAGGCAAGGAAACAGACATAGTCCAACCCACTGTGGAGAGTGTCTCCTGGTCCCATCTGACCAAAAAGGCTGGTGAGAACACCTGGAAGCTGTGTAAGCCAACAACACTTGAGCCAAGAGACAAGCAGGCAGAGCTGATACTCTGCAGATGAAAGCTGTGGCCTGTTTCTGCCAGGGAACTTGGGGTATTGGTTACTTAAGACAACAAACAGTTTTATTGGCTTTAAAGCTTCTTCTCCCACTGCACTTGGGCGGGGAAGCTAATTCATAGTCTTACTCAGTGCTGAATACAGCCTTCAGCCTGCCCAACCATGGAACCTAACTAGAGCACATGGGAAGCTACGTAGCCCATCTGTCAGCCCTGCTTATAGTAGTAATTGAACAGAGAGCACAGACTATGGCTTTCCACATCCACAGAGCAAAACCCGTGGCCTTACCAGTGCACACTCTTGCGTGATTTGAATCCCCAAACAATAAGCTATACAGGATTCTGGAATGCAGCAAAAGCAGTTCTAATAGGGAAATTCATAGCAATAAACACCTACACAAAGAAGCATGAAATCCTAAATAAACAACCTAAATCTATGCCTTAAGGCACTAGAAAAAGAACAAAATAAGCCCAAAGTTAGCAGAAGGAAGGAAATAATAAAGATTAGGGCATAAATAAATGAAGAACAGAAAACAATATTAAAGATTAACAAAACTAAGAGTTGGTTCTTTGAAAAGATAAAATTGACAAACCCTTAGCTAGGCTAACCAAGAAGGAGGAACCAAATCAACAAAATTATTGAAAAAGGAGAAATTACAACTGATACCACAGAAATACAAAGGATTATAAGAGGCTACTATGAACAAGTATACACCAACAAACTGAACAACCTAGAAGAAATGGAAAACTTCCTTGAAACATATATCCTACCAAGAAAGAAATAGAAAATATGAATAGACCAATTACTAGTAAGGAGTTTGAATCAATGGTCAAAATCTGCCAATAAAGAAAGCCCAGGACCAGATGGCTTCAGTGGTTAATTTAACCAAATATTTAAAGAAGAATTAACACCAATCCTTCTTAAACTCTTTAAAAAAAATTGAAGAGGAGAGAATACTACCAAATTCATTTTATGGCATTTATTAGCATTACCCTCATACCAAAACCAGATAAGGACACTAATAGAAAACTACAGCCCAATATACCTGATAAATATACATTCAATCATATGGTGAAAGGTTGAGAATTTTTCTTCTAAGATCAGGAAAAAGACAAGGATGCCCACTCTCACCACTGCTATTCACTATAGTACTGGAAGTCCTACCTGGAGGTATCAGGCAAGAAAAATAAATAAAGGCAACAGAATTGGAAGGGAAGAAGTAAAACTGTCTCTATTTGCAGATGACATGATTTTATATAGAGAAAATTCTAAAGACTCAAACCAAAAACTGTTAGAACAAATCAACAAATTTGGTAAAGATGCAGGACAAAAAATTAACAAACATTAGTAGCATTTCTATATACTAACAATGAATTTTCTGAAAAAGAAAGAAATTGATCTTATTTACAATAGCATCAAAACAATAAAGTACTTAGGAATAAATTCAGCCAAGGAGTTGAAAGATCTCTATTCTGAAAATGATGAGACATTGATGAAAGAAGTGGAAGAAGACAACAATACATGGAAAGGTATCCTGTGTTCTTGAATTGGAAGAATTAATATGGTTAACAGGTCAATATACTAAAAGCCACCTATAGACTCAATGCAATCCTATCAAGATTCCAATGGCATTTTTATGCAACTAGAAAAAAATACACCTAAAAATGTATATGGAACCATAAAAGACCCCAAATAGCCAAAAACAAAATAAAACAAAAAATCCTGAGAAAGAACAAAGCAGAAAGCATCACACTTCTAGTTTTTAAGCTATACTGCAAAGCCATAGTAATTAAAACAGTATGGTACTGGCATATAAACAGACAAATGGATCAATAGAACAGAATTAAGACCCAGAAATAAACCCAACCATATACAGTCAATTACTATTTGACAAGGGAGCCTAGAATACTCAGTGGAAAAAAGAGAATCTCTTCAATAAATGGTACTGGAATAACTGGTTATTCACATGTAAAAGAATGAAATTTCACCCCTTTCTTAACACCACTCATAAAAAATTAACTTGAAATGGATTTAAAGACTTAAATATAAGACCTTAAACCATTAAACTCTTAGAAGAAAACATAAGGAAAAAGCTCCTTGACATGGGTCTTGGTAACGACTTTTGGAAATCCCACCTAAGCCACAAGTAATAAAATAAAAAATAAATAAGTGGGACTACCTGAAACTAAAAAGCTGCACAGCAAAAGAAACCACTGACTAAGTGAAAAGACAACCTAGAGAATGGGAAAAATTATTTGTAAGTCATACATCCAATAAGAGGTTAATATCCAAAATATACAACTCAATTGCAAAGAAACAATCCAATAAAAAGTGGGTAAAGGACCTGAATAGCATTTTTCCAAAGATCTATAAATGAACAGCAGACACATGAAAAGATGTTCAATATCACTAATCATTAGGGACATGCAAATTAAAACAACAATGAGATATCACCTCACACCTGTAGGAATGTCTATCATCAACAAAAAAAACAAAAGAGTACAAAGGGTGGCAAGGATTTAGAGAAAAAGGAACCCTTGTGCACTGTTGGTGGGATTGTATACCATGGAAAACAGTATGGAGATTCCTCAAAAAAATTAAAAATAGAACTACCATATATATGATCTAGCAATTCCACTTTTGGGAATATATGCAAAGGAAATGAAAACAGTAACCTGAAGAGAGATCTGCATCTTCATGTTCATAGCAAAATTATTTACAATAGCTAAGACATGGAAACAACCTGTGTCCCTTAATCCATGAACAAATAAAGAAATTGTGATATATATATTATATATATCACATACATATAGTATATGTGTGTGTGTGTGTATAGTATGTATATAGTTTATGTGTATATATGCATATATACACATATATACACAATGGAGTATTATTTGACCATTTGAAAAAGAGAGGAAATTCTACCATTTATGACAGCATGGATGGACCATGAAGGCATTATGCTAAGTGAAATCAGTCAGACAGAGAAAGAAAAATACTGTATGAACTCACTTATATGTGGAATCTAATAATTAAACAACAACAACACCAAACTTGTAGAAAAAGAGATAAGATTTGAGTTATCTCTGGCCAGGGGAGGGAGAATTGGAGGAAGGTAGTCAAAAGGTACAAACTTCCAGGGGTGCCTCAGTTGGTTAAGGATCTGACTCTTGATTTTGGCTTGGTCATGATCTCAGGGTCATGAGATCAAGCCCTGCGTGGGGCTCTGCCCTGAGCATGGAGCCCCCTTAGGATTCTCTCTCCCTCTCCCTCTTCCCCTCACCTCCTCCCCCAACCACTGACACACACTCTCTCTCTCAAAAAAAAAAAACAAAAGGGTACAAACTTCCAGCTGTAAGTAAGTGTTGGGGATGTAACATGACTATAGTTAACTCTGCTGTATGATATATAGGAAAGTTGCTAAAAGAATAGATCCTAAGAGTTCTCATCACAAGGAGAAACTTCTTTTCTTTCTTTTCTTTTCTTTTCTTTTTTATTTTCTTTTTGTTGTATCTGTATGAGATGATGGATAGTAACTAAACAAATTGTGGTAATCATTTCACAATATATGTAAATCCAACCATTACGCTGTACCTCTTAACCTTGTACAGCAATGTATGCCAATTATTTTTCCATAAAACTGGAAAAAGAGTCTTGTTTAAAGAATTTAAACCACATAGTAGAACAAATAAGTTTGAAATGTTTAATGTCTTCATATTGGACTTGAATTCAAAATACTAACTCCTTGTCTTGTCCTACAAAACCTTGTCAGTATCCTACCTGAACACAGAACCCCATTTCTGACTGCACTCTTCCAAATTTGCCCTCCTCTACCCACTCTGGTTTCTTTCTCACTGTCAGAAACATGCTGCCCTCCATGACTTCAAATGGCTTATTCCTCATCTGTCAAGTCTCACATTAAATATCACCATCTCAGAGAGGCCGCGCTTTGCCACCCCAAGTAACAGCACTCATACATATATTTATTTTCTATTGCTACACCTTGTTCCTTTTATCCATAGCACCAATCCAAAAAACTTAATTATTTATTTTGTTCTTCCTGTTTTGTTCATTTTCTGTCTTCATCACCATAGAGTTGGCTTTTAAAGAGCAAGCACTATGTCTGTCCTTGGCACATGGTTCAGATCCAGTGAATATGTATGGCCTTTGAAGATCACTAAAGAGGTCTAACAGGCAGTGTATGCCCTATTTGTATATGTCACAGGCTTGACCAAGGCAGAGGGAAAAAAAGACACCTTGACAAAACAGGATGAGATGTGGGAATATTTAATCATCTGTAGAAGCTGGAGCCCACCCTCCCTGCACCAGGGTAGACTGGTATTTTCTTTTTTTTTTTTTTAATTTTATTATGTTATGTTAGTCACCATACAATACATCATTAGTTTTTGATGTAGTGATCCACGATCCATTGTTTTCATATAACACCCAGTGCTCCATGCAGTACGTGCACTCCTTAATAGCCATCACGGGGCTACCAATCCCCTCTCCCCCTCCCACTTCCTCTCTAAAACCCTGTTTGTTTAGAGTCCATAGTCTCTCATGGTTCATCTCTCCCTCCAATTCCCCCCCCCATTTTTCCCTTCCTTCTCCTAGTGTCCTCCATGCTATTCCTTATGTTCCACAAATAAGTGAAACCATATGATAATTGACTTTCTCTGCTTGACTTATTTCACTTAGCATAATCTCCTCCAGTCCCATCCATGTTGATGCAAAAGTTGGGTATTCATCCTTTCTGATGGCTGAGTAATATTCCATTGTATATATGGACCACATCTTCTTTATCCATTCATCTGTTGAAGGGCATCTCAGCTCTTTCCACAGTTTGGCTATTGCGGATATTGTTGCTATGAATATTGGGGTGCATATGGCCCTTCTTTTCACTACATCTGTGTCTTTGGGGTAAATACCCAGTAGTGCAATTGCTGGGTCATAGGGTAGCTCTATTTTTAAATTTTTGAGGAAGCTCCACACTGTTTTCCAAAGTGGCTGTACCAACTTGCATTCCCACCAACAGTGTAAGAGGGTTCCCCTTTCTCCACAACCTCTCCAACATTTGTTGTTTCTTTCCCTGTCCATTTTGGCCATTCTAACTGGTGTGAGGTGGTATCTCAATGTGGTTTTGATTTGGATTTCCATGATGGCTAATGATGATGAACATTTTTTCATGTGTCTGTTAGTCATCTGTATGTCTTCTTCAGAGAAGTGTCTTTTCATATCTTCTGCCCACTTTTTGACTTGATTATTTGTTTTTTGGGTGTTGAGTTTGAGAAGTTCTTTATAGATCTTGGATACCAGCCCTTTATCTGTAGTGTCATTTGCAAATATCTTCTCCCATTCTGTGGGTTGCCTCTTTGTTTTGTTGACTGTTTCCTTTGCTGTGCAGAAGCTTTTTATCTTGATGAAGTCCCAAAAGTTCATTTTTGTTTTTGTTTCACTAGCTTTTGGAGATGTATCTTGAAAGAAGTTGCTGTGGCCGATGTCAAAGAGGTTACTGCCTATGTTCCCCTCTAGGATTTTGATGGATTCCTGTCTCACATTGAGGTCTTTCATCCACTTTGAGTTTATCTTTGTGAATGGTGTTAGAGAATGGTCGAGTTTCATTCTTCTGCATGTGGCTGTCCAATTTTCCCAGCACCATTTATTGGAGAGACTGTCTTTTTTCCATTGCATGTTTTTTCCTGCTTTGTCAAAGATTATTTGACCAGAGAGTTGAGGGTCCACATCTGGGTTCTCTCTTCTGTTCCACAGGTCTATATGTCTGTTTTTGTGCCAGTACCATGCTGTCTGGGTGATCACAGCTTTGTAATATAGCTTGAAATCAGGCAACGTGATGCCCCAGCTTTGTTTTTCTTTTTCAACATTTCCTTGGCGATTCGGGGTCTTTTCTGATTCCATACAAATTTTAGGATTGTTTGTTCCAGCACTTTGAAAAATGTCATTGGAATTTTGATCGGGATGGCATTGAAGGTATAGATTGCTCTGGGTAGCATAGACATTTTAACAATGTTTATTCTTCCGATCCATGAGCATGGAATGTTTTTCCATCTTTTTGTGTTTTCTTCAATTTCTTTCATGAGTGTTTTGTAGTTCCTAGAGTATAGATCCTTTACCTCTTTGGTTAGGTTTATTGTGAGGTATCTTATGGGTTTTGGTGCTATTGTAAATGGAATCGTCTCTCTAATTTCTCTTTCTACTGTTGCATTGTTAGTGTATAAGAAAGCAACTGATTTCTGTGCATTGATTTTGTATCCTGCCACATTACTGAATTACTGGATGAGTTCTAGTAATTTGGGGGTGGAGTCTTTTGGGTTTTCCACATAAAGTATCATGTCGTCTGCGAAAAGAGAGAGTTTGACTTCTTCTTTGCCAATTTGAATACCTTTTATTTCTTTTTGTTGTCTGATTTCTGTTGCTAGGACTTCTAGTACTATGTTGAACAACAGTGGTGAAAGTAGGCATCCTTGACGTTTTCCTGATCTTAAGGGAAAGGCTCTCAGCTTTTCCCCATTGAGGATGATATTCACTGTGGGTTTTTCATAAATGGATTTTATGAACTTGAGGAATGCTCCCTCTATCCCTATACTCTGGAGAGTTTTAATCAGGAAAGGATGTTGTATTTTGTCAAATGCTATTTCTGCATCAATTGAGAGGACCCTATGGTTCTTCTCCCTCCTCTTATTAATGTGTTCTATCACATTGATGGATTTGCAAATGTTGAACTACCCTTGCATCCCGGGGATAAATCCCACTTGGTCGTGGTGGATGATCCTTTTAATGAATTGTTGGATCCTATCAGCTAGGATTTTTTTGAGGATTTTGGAATCCATATTCATCAGGGATATTGGTCTGAAATTCTCCTTTTTGATGGGGTCTTTGCCTGGTTTGGGGATTAAGGTAATGCTGGCCTCATAGAATGAGTTTGGAAGTTTTCCTTCTGTTTCTATTTTTTTGAAACAGTTTCAGTAGAATAGGTATTATTTCTTCTTTGAATGTTTGGAAAAATCCCCAGGGAATCCAACAGGCCCTGGACTCTTTTTTGGGGGGAGGTTTTTGATCACTGCTTCAATCTCGTTACTGGTTATTGGCCTATTCAGGTGGTCAATTTCTTCCTGTTTCAGTCTTGGCAGCTTATAGGTTTCCAGGAAGGCCTCCATTTCATCCAGATTGCTCAGTTTATTGGCATATAGTTGTTGATAATAATTTCTAATAATTGTTTCTATTTCCTTGGTGTTAGTCGTGATCTCTCCCCTTTCATTCATAATTTTGTTAATTTGGGTCCTTTCTCTTTTCTTTTGGATAAGTCTGGCCAGTGGTTTATCAATCTTATTAATTCTTTCAAAGAACCAACTTCTAGTTTCATTGATCTGATCTACTGTGTTTCTGGTTTCTAATTCATTGATCTCTGCTTTAATTTTAATTATTTCTCTTCTAATGTGTAGCTTAGGCGAAGTTTGTTGCTTTTTCTCTAGTTCTTTAAGGTGTAGAGTTAGTTCGTGAATTCAGCATTTTTCTATTTTTTTGAGTGAGGCTTGGATGGCTATGTATTTCCCCCTTAGGACCACCTTTGAAGTATCCCATAGGTTTTGGACTGATGTGTTTTCGTTCTCATTGATTTCCATGAATTGTTTAAGTTTTTCTTTGATTTCCTGGTTGACCCAAACATTCTTGAGCAGAGTGGTCTTTAGCTTCCAAGTGTTTTGAATTTCTGCCAAATTTTTTCTTGTGATTGAGTTCCAGTTTTAAAGCATTATGGTCTGAGAATATGCAGGGAATAATCTCAATCTTTTGGTATCAGTTGAGACCTGATTTGTGACCCAGTATGTGGTCTATTCTGGAGAAAGTTCCATGTGCGCTCGAGAAGAATGAGTATTCTGTTGTTTTAGGGTGGAATGTTCTGTAAATATCTATGAGGTCCATCTGGTCCAATGTATCATTCAAAGCTCTTGTTTCCTTGTTGATTTTCTGCTTAGATGATCTGTCCATTGCTGAGAGTGGAGTGTTGAGGTCTCCTACAAGTAACATATTGTTATCAATATGACTCTTTATTTTGGTTAACAGTTGGCTTATGTAGATGGCTGCTCCCATGTTGGGGGCATAGATATTTACAGTTGTTAGATCTTCTTGTTGGATAGACCCTTTAAGAATGATACAGTGTCCTTCTGTGTCTCTAATTACAGACTTTAGTTTAAAATCTAATTTGTCTGATATAACAATTGCTACCCCAGCTTTCTTTTGAGGTCTGCTGGCATGGAAGATGGATCTCCATTCCTTCACTTTCAGTCTGGATGTATCTTTAGGTTCAAAATGAGTCTCTTGTGGGCAGCATATGGAAGGGTCCTGTCTTTTTATCCAATCTGCAACCCTGTGCCATTTTATGGGAGCGTTTAGGCCATTCATGTTGAGAGTGATTATTGAAAGATATGAATTAATTGTCATCATATTGCCTGTGAAGACCTTATTTTTATAGATTGTCCCCATAAATTTCTGTTCTGTACCACTCTTGGGGTCTTTCTCCTTTTATAGAACCCCCCTTAATATTTCTTGCAGGGCCGGCTTAGTGGTCACATATTCTTTCAGTTTCTGCCAGTCTTGGAAGCTCTGCATCTCTCCATCCATTCTAAATGAAAGCCTTGCCAGATAAAGTATTCTTGGCTGCATGTTCTTCTCATTAATACCCTGAATATGTCTTGCCAGGCCTTTCTGGCTTGCCAGGTCTCTGTCGATAGGTCTGACGTTATTCTGATGTTCCTCCCTCTGTACATAAGGAATCTCTTCCCCCTAACTGCCCTTAAGATGGTTTCCTTGGCTCTAAGATTTGCAAGTTTTACTATTACACGCTGGGGTGTTGGCCTGTTTTCCTTGATCTTGGGAGGGGTCCTCTCTGCCTCTAGGATGGGAATGTTTGTTTCATTCCCCAGATTAGGGAAGTTCTCAGCTATGATTTGCTCAAATACATCTTCTAGTCCTCTCTCTCTCTCCACTCCCTCCGGGATTCCAAGTATTCTGACATTGGAATGCTTCATGGTGTCACTTATTTCTCTGATTCTATTTTCATGGATTCTGAGTTGGTTTTCCCTGGCCTCCTCTTTTCCCTTTTTATCTATTATATTGTCTTCCAAGTCGCTTATTCATTCTTCTGCCTCAGTTACCCTAGCTGTTAGATTATCTAGATTGGACTGGATCTCATTGATAGTATTTTTAAGGTCTGCCAATCCAGCTTCCATTTCTGCCCTTAGAGACTCTATGTTTCCATTAATTGATTTCTCCATTCTAGCCATTGTCTTCACAATTGCTAGCCTGAATTCCATCTCTGACATCTTGGTTATATCTGCATCCATTTGTAAATCTGCAGCATAAGTCATAATCCCTGAGTCTTTTCTATTTTGGGGGCTCCTCCTCCTAGTCATTCTGTTGGTGGGTGTTTGAGGGAATGTATGGAGCCCAAATTATTGACCAGAACCCAAGCAAGATGCACCTGTTTTCTTGGGACCTTAGGGTTGCTGGCCTCTTGTTTTCCCAGCCTGTCTTCTGTGGGAGGGGCCTGCCGTGTTGTTACTCAGGCAACCTTGTTTGGGCGGAGTTGCCCTGCCCCCCTGTGGCGGGGGATGGGCTCAGTGGGAATCAGTTTTGGGGGCTTTTGTTCTCTGGCAGCTTTCCCTGGTGGCTTTCTGCGTCTCTTACACGAGTCAGAGCAGAAGAGACCATTTCCAACCCTCTGCCTCAGAGCAGAGAGATCACAGTCTGTTCTTCAGTGAGCTCTCCAGGCCACACTGTCTCCGTTTCTGTCTGTGCTGCTATAAACTGCAGTGTCCTGGGTTGTGCGCCCCTCCGCAGCGCCCCCAACCCTGCCTCCAGGTCGGGGCACGTATCTGCCCTTTGTGCTTTTAAAACTGCCAGCCACTCCCTGTTCACCCGAGTGACCCCGCCGCTCCGGGTTTCCACCCCAGGGGCTGCCCTAAAGCCCTTTCCCTGCTGCTACCGGTCTGCGAGTCTGTGCCCCACCCCCAGCACGCAAGGCTGTCGCTCACCGGCGTGTAGGATCCCCACAGCCAGGCACCCTCCCGCTGCTCTTTATCCTCTGATATCTGCGCATGGAATCACGGCTCCCCGCTTGGTACCTCAGAACCAACCGCCTGCAATATTCTGCTTGTAAAGATCCAGATCTTCTTACATCTCAGGCTGGTTTTGTGGGTGCTCAGAGTGGTCTGGTAGATATCCAGCTCAATTCTGGGAACCAGTTGATATAGGGTCCCCTACTCCTCCACCATCTTTCCTTCCTCAACCTAGACTGGTATTTTCATGTCCCAAATAACTAACGGGGTTGGCAAAATCATGCCAGGAGGTGACAGATAACCTTTCTAGCAGCTTCTTTTTTCTCTCTTAGGAACTTCATGTCCCTAGACCCTATTATTTCAGCTATTTTCCAAACTTTGAGGTTTATGATAGCAAAGATTGCTCTATTTCAGTAAGGTCAAAGCCTAACTCAAGGTCTTATCTAGAGTAGGTGCTAAGAGTATGTTTGTCAAACTGAACAAAATATAAAGTTACTATTTCCAAAGAGTTCTATTCCGATGCCGCAGAGGTCAAGAGGAATCTAGGAATCAGCAAGATCTAAAATAATTAGAGAGGGAGGATGAAACTGTGACACCTAGCAAGTCTTGAACTTTTTAGATCAATAAATGAAAATTCAGATACCTTTTAATAACTCATTGTCTGAAAGATTTTAACCTGTCTAAAATATTTTCATACTCAAAGAGCAAATAATAATTGAAACAATCTGGTTTTCTGACATCAAGAGGTCCTTATTAAAAGCTCTACAAGTAAGTATATTCCAGGTTGTGCTAAAAAAAAAAAAAAGTGATCCCACTGTGGCAAGAAAATGGAGCCCTATGAATCTCAGTAATGTCAGGAACCAACCAGTGCATTGAATAGGAACTGGATTGGAAAGACTAAAAAAGAAAATCCAGTTGATTTAATTCTTGTATATGACAGAAGTTGGATTTTCTTAGCCCATTTGTGCTCTATGGGTATCTGACAAGTCTAAACTGCCAGCTTAAAGTCCTTCAATAAATTTCAGGTTGTTTTTATGTCAAAGGGTTGAATTTAGATAAACTGTGTTGACTTGAAATTGGATAGCTGGAATTTGTATTTTCAGTTTTTGGAAATTTCAGTGTAGATTTGACAAGTATTGATGATTCTTTATTGAGATGAAGCATTTGTGCAAATCATGGGATTCTATAAAGTACCATTCTTTTCACTTTTTATTTGATGTTTTCTGCTCTTGAGAAAGCCCATTTTTCTAATAATTTTAAATATTCTGAATAATCTTCAGAATAGAGGATATAATAAATTGGTGAGAAAGTCAAGGTTCTGTATAGCTTAGAATAAGCTAAACTTGTAATGAGACTGTTATTAATGTTAACTTGCACAGTAGCTGTTTTCCGGGCACCTCACAAATTGCATAATTTGTCTTGTGTTCCTAAGTTCAATTTGCAGGTGCCGCAGTGTCAGTAGTGAGGTGGGAGCTGTGATTACAAACAACATTGCTATATTCTGACTATGGCAAAGGTCAATGCTACTTTTAGAAAGCCAGAGAGAGTGGGGATAGAAGTCTCCCCGCCATAACATCTACACATTAAGCAAGGCTTGTTTGCTCCTGTTGAATAGGCTCCAAGACATAAATGCTTCCTTTGGGGAGTTCTTTTCCACCTCTTCCTGAAACATGACTCTCTGAGGAAAGCTGGGATTAATAGTGCATCAGGTTATGCTTAATCTTCTCTCAATATTTCATTTTGCTTTAATCCTATAACATTTGCATTTCTGAAATTAGGGTATATGATGCATTGGAGTGGGACCCAGAGGCCTCATTTAGGTTAGATTTATTATCTACTAAATGACTTTCTTAGTAGATCTCTTTATCTCTCTGTGTCTGCCAGCTCATCTTAATGCTCTATCTTGAGCAGATTCTATTTTACAAAAATTTATTATTACTTTTTTTAGATCTTCTACCCAGCTTTCAGACACTTTATTGTTAATAATAAACCCTAACTGGTACACTATAACACAATTAGCAGAGATGGGTAAAGTACCCACTTGTGAACGAATATATGTAAGATGTTTTGACTCTGCAAATATCCCCAAATCCAAGGTGTTAGAAAGAGATTTCAGTATTATCCTCAAATTTTTCTTTCCAGGCCCAACAACCCAAATTCCTAGGACAGGGGACATCGATAAAAGGTATGTTTCTCAACGCAATCCCATGCTTGGACAAAGAATAATGGAAACACAGGAAAGAGAAAGAGGTTTGCATCTTAGGTGAAGGAAAAACATAGAAGGCTATGTTTAAAATATATGAACAAAGAGAGAGTTAGGAAATTGTCACATGTGAGAGGAACTAGAGGTGATGGAAGGAGCCTGAGGCATGAACAAAGAAGTGTTACTAAGGAATCTGGAGTAGCATCTAGCCAGCTTTCTGATTATCTAGGGCTCAACTAGCTTAACTAGCCCAACTAGTTACTTTACATCGATCAGTTGGCTGATTCCACAGATGATATACAATGGTGAAAGCTAAGCAAGTTGATTTGGAATTTTAGAATAGGTTAGCACGTGGAGCGGTGCCATGACTGAGGGTGGTGGGGTAGAGAAACCTGCATGTGATATGGGTAGATGGAGTTGAGGATGGTGATGTAGATGGTGGTAAAGATGGAGATGAAAATGGGTATGGTTTGAACATAAGAAATGGGTTTGGGTTAAGGATGGCAGAACTGATCTGATCAACATCAGCTATGGGGAAGCCAAGACAAGGCAGATCTTTGCTTGAAAGGTCTGAACCATGATCAAGAACGTAGGGCAGATTCTGGTTCCAAAATAGAATATTCTAGAATTAGTTAATCAGAATATCAGCAGAAAACAAATGAATTATTGCTCTGAGCAGGGCTCCAGACCTAGTGGGGAAATCGCAGTACCATTGATAAGATGAGGCTGAAACCAAGCCTTTCTTTATAGACCAAAAAGGCAGGGTCATGTTGCTGCTGGCTGGATACTGGATATGAACCTTACATCTGCCAGGCACCAGATCTATAGCTGAACAACTAGTTCAGGCAGAACTACTAGAAGACTGCTAAGACTCCTATGTCAGGTCAGGATAAGCTCAAGACATGGTCATGCTGAGCTAGAAAGTTGTAAAAGAGAGGCAGACAAGTAGGAAGCGTGTGTGTGTGTGTGTGTGTGTGTGTTTATACGTCCATCCTCAGACAGTTCCAAGGGCAATCAAGTCATGAAATCTGTTTCTAATTAGGCAGAAACTTTATCCAGGAGGGACACCCTAAAACATGTTTATCTCCTATATATATCTAGCCTAAGATTATGAATAATTCTTAACAACTCTAACCAGAAACCATTTGTAACTTCATTTTGCCTCTGATGAAGCATTTGATAATAGACAAGGGTTAAGCTAATTTTTAAAATGTGAGCAAAAATACGAACACATTTGGAAAAAAAAAAAAAGGCCTTTCAAATATTTAAAATGGAAATATTCACTGGTTTTATTTCTGGGAACAATTGAAGACTCTTACTGGGGGAATTGGAACCTAACTTGAAGTTAAATTCTGTTGAGCATCTAGATAAAAACAAAATATGGCTTGGGTCTCAAATGGAATATACATTTTCAAAGTCTGTCAGTATTGGAGCAAAGCAGATCTGCCACACATACAAAAAAAATGAATCAATTCTTCTGTGTTTGTGTGTGTGCATCACAATATGAAGTCAACCTCAGTTTGTCCTTTTATTTAAGCAAATATACTCATGGAAGGCTAATGGAAGATTAAGATACAGATATTGGAAAAAGATGTAGGCTGTGTGACAGGAAAGGAGAGATCATACGCAGAGGAAGAAGCAGACCCTAAGAGGGAAACTAGAAAGGAAAAAAAGAGGATTCACAACCCCAAACTGTTAATAAACATTTTTACTTGCAGTGTCTTTTATTAAGGATTTGTGGCTGCTGATTTTTGTGACATTCAAATGACCGCAAACTGAGACTTCCGGTCAGTATACCTTAATGGTTCAGCCCTTACAGACATGCATGCCTCCTGCATATCCAGGCTTTTGATGGAGTGACAAAATCAGAGGTCTTTGTGGTCCTTTATGGCAACACTTATTTTAAGAAACTAACAGTTAGAAAATTGAACTGGTAGAAATCCAAAGAACAAAATGTGTTAGCTCTCCTCTGTTCCCTGCTGCTTCAAATAGGAAGTCTTCAAGGGCAAGAAGAAGGAGCAAGTGGATTTTTAAGAACAAAGTGCTTTTCTCTCATTGATAGAGATTAGTATGCAGCTCAGACTTCAGGGTCACTTTGGGTTAGAGTCCAGTTTTTCTAAAACGAAGTATTCATCTCCTCCTGAGAAATGCACGAATAAGGTAGGCAGCTGGGCAGCTATGAAAGACAACCATGTGCAATGAAGTTGTAGGCACCACCCACCCACCAGCTCCCACACAACACCAAAGTTAACCCAATGCCAGGGACACTGCTAAGTTAGAAAGAGCCAAGTGACTTAAGGAAAGAAAAACCCATTAAGAAATGACATAGTCCATCTCCTGGCTTATGGCACACACATAATTGAATTTCAGGAAGCCAATATCTCTGTATCTAAGATACCCATCAGATATCTTCATGCCCAAAGAAGCATATCAAAGGAAATTCACTTGCCCCTTCTGTGCCCCCGTTTCCTTCACCTCATCAGTGAAGGAAAAATAATAATCCCTCTGCATTAGAGGAGCACAGCTGTTAAAGGAGGTTATTTATGCTTTGTGAACTATGCTTTGCCAATGCTAACTAAAGATGGGGGCTTCTGTTTTCTCCCAGTATAGCTTATCTTTGTAATACAAACCACAGAAATCAAATAATTAGTTCTTCCAATCATTCAAAAATAGCTATCATGAGGATTTAAGGATAAGCAACTCCTGTCTGCAATAAACCTTTTCTCTGGTCCTACTCTGACTTTGTGACTGTCTCCCATAAGAGGGGGGAAAGCGTCTAACGCTATTTTATGATTGGCCGGTGAATCTGAATCTGCCCATGAGAGACAGCTCACCAACTTACCAAATCCACTTCTACTAAAAAGTCTCAGTAAGACCATGAACAGTTACTCGGTTGTCATTATTTCATCTTTTAGTTTATAATTCTCAGTCCAGAGCATTCTCTGAAGGAAGGACAAAAGAAACCTTTTACTATGAAAAATCAAATTCGAAGTTTCAAAGTTGGTTTTGTCATGGTAAAATCATATGAGAATGCGTGTCCTAGAGAATGTACTGTACCATCACAGCTGCTCTAGTTCAGGCCTCTTTTCTAGGCACTGGGAGAAATACAAAAGGAAGAAAAGACACACCTATGTCTTCTGAACACGTCTTATAGCTCTGGCCTCCTGGGTTTTGCCATTATAAAATGTCAGCCTAATGTTCTCCATCTTTCACTGAGAGGCTGAAGATAAAATGAGCAGTTCTAAGTACAAACCTCTGCCTTATCTGTAAAGCATGTTCAAAGACAATGCCTCTCACCATTATTCAATGAGTTTTTATGCAAACACCCACAAGAGAGTGATCTTTCCAAGTACAAACCTGAGAAAGCACGCATATTCCCATGAAGCAGAGACAGTTGCTCTTTGTTAGAAGGAAGTCACCCATCAAAATGTGAGCTGTCTTCTTTCTCTGTGCCACCAGGAAATCTAAAATGAAGGCTGTGCTCACTGTTGCGTTCTATAAGCTTATTGTTACTCTGCTTTTCCTTCCCTGTCTTTACAAGCATCTGTCATGGTCCTTGCTATATAGCACATACATATACATATATATAGCATGCATTAAAAAAATATGGAGATCTTCACAGAGATATAATCAAAAATTAATGCCCCAGACGTAAATGCCAAAATGCCAGATGGCATTCCCGGGCCTTTATGACCTGTCCCAGCTACCCTGCATATCCCCTAAATTATAGGCACATTGATTTCCTCATGGATTTTCTAATTTATCAGGTTGCTCGTACCAACATACCTTTGCTCTCATTCTTCTCTTTTTTTTCTCTTTAGAGAGAGAGCACACATGAAGTGGGGGAGGGGCAAAGAGAGAGGGAAAGAATCCCAAGGAGACTCTCTGCTGAGCGTGGAGCCCGACACCAGGCTGGATCTCAGGACCCTGAGATCACAACCTGAGCCGAAAGCAAGAATCAGATGCTTAACTGCACCACCCAGGCACCCTGCCCCTCATTTTTCTCTCTCCTCTCCCACATTCCCATCTTTAAGCACTGTGGCAAGTTGCTACTTACCTCCTACCTCTGGCTCATATAGACCTTTCTCTATGAGGACTCCATGATTGCCCTAGGCAGAATTAGGCATTTAGGGGTTCCTGTCATTGTTATTGTTTTTGTTTTTAAATCCCCTGAAATCTTACTGTATATTTAAATTTTTCTATGATGTTTTTAATGCTCCATATGTCTGTCTGCAGTTTTTTTTTTTCTTTCTCTCCTAGACTAGAAATTCTCGAAAGGCATGGACCATGTCTATACATCTTTTGTCCCCCATATCTAGCAAGACACAGAGGAGGTTAACAAAACAACAACAAAAACCACATAATAAGACTGAATGAATGAATGAACGAACAAGCAAATGAATGGGGCACCACAGTAATACCAACTTCAAAAAAAAGAGAAAGAAACACAGAGAAAACAACCATGGGAGGCTGAAGTACACTCCAAGGATAAAATATGGATGAAACCTAATTACCAGGGATGAGTGAAGACCCATTCACTCATCTTTAGAAATTCTGTCAAAGGCAAAAACATGTCCAAGGAAATAAGTTATCATCTCAAGACAGTTTCACTAAAAAGAAGAGCATGGGATAAGGGAGGGAGTGGGCAAGTGGAGCAGTAAAATCTCTTCTTTATACCAGTGGGAAGGACATGACATTAACATGTATGAAAGTCTTGCCATGTTCCAAGAAATGGGCCAAGGTTTTCACATTTTAACTCAACCAATCCTCACATCAGCTTTAAAAAAAAAAAAATCATTATCATCATCATTATTTCAAAATTCTGCTAAAGCCCTCTGAATTTTGAAAAGTATGCCATGTCCACAAGGAACAAAGACATCTACTACAAGGCCATTTATGATCTTTTCCCTGGCAAACTTTTACCTGGCAGTAATGGGGAAGCATTACTATTGCTTGAATACTCATAGACATAGCTAAAATCTCATATTACTTTATTTGGAGGCTTCAGGTAAGTTTAGTGCCAGATGGGTAATACATCCAGAAACCATATTTTTAGAAGCTATAGAAAAAAACAGATGTCACCTGGTGAGGATGTTTAACAGGGTGTGAGGAGGCTAAATGGAATAAACAAGATCAGTATCTTCACATACAGGCAGAGTCTTTGGTCACACTCCTCTGGTAATATTCATTTGCTCTTTGGCCACCTTAATATTCATTGAGCACCTGCTATACACCAGACACTAAATCTATAAGGTAACAAAAGAGCCAAATGTCCCTACCCACCCGTATTCAGCTTAATCTTCTCTGCACTTGAAGCACTTTGTGCTTATTTCATCTGGGATACAGGTTTCTCCCATTATCTGAAAATAGAGCATGCTTTTTTTTTTTAAGATTTTATTTATTCATTTGAGACACAGAGATACAGAGAGAGAGAGAGAGAGAAAGCATGAGCAGGGAGAGAGGCAGAGGGAGAGGGAGAAGCAGGCTTCTCGCTGAGCCAGGAGCCCGATGTGGGTCTTGATCCCAGGACCCTGGGATCATGACCTGAGCCGAAGGCAGATGCTTAATGATCTGAGCCACCCAGGCACCCCTGAAAATAGAGCATTCTTATGAAACCTTTTGTAACCTGAAATGGCATAAACCAAAAAAGCAATTATCATTAATTTATATGAAAAAAATTTTTGAGCATTTCCAGAGCCAACAACTAACCTCTGTTAGGCTTTTCTAATATCTTAGAACCTATCTTGCTAATGGATGCACAAACTAAATAGAGAAAAGCACAGATGCTCACAGACCCAGGTCAAAGCTCTGGCGGCTGGATGTTGAGATGCTGACTGTGGATCCTGGGGAAGGAGCTAAGCGGGACCCCTCTACTGCTCAGGTGCCCGCTGCCTCTGTAATGGCTTGCTACACAAAAAATGCTATTTTCACGTTAGCCTTAAAAGCTAAAATCCTCTTCAGATTTCTTTCAGTTAGAGAAAACAGGTACTAATGTAGGTCTTCCATAAAAGCAAAGTGGCACAATGTAAACTTTTGACAAGTGGGGGGGTATCTGTACCTGCTTTCAGAGTTTAGGCAGAATATTTAGAAAAATCATTCAATACATTCCTTAATCCACCAATAAACAATAAATAGATAACAAACTGTAAGCATAATGTGTAATATAATTTTATAGTAGCTAAATAGTGATAGGTGTTATGAGAAAAGAAAGTTGTTAAGTAGGATGGGAAGGAGGAGAATTAGGGAGTGGTGCTCTGGTGGCATTATGAAATAGGGTACAGTGGTCCCCCCTTATCTGTTGGGCATGTGTTCTGACACCCCCAGTGGATGCCTAAAACCATGGATAGTGATGAACCTTATATATACTATGTTTTTTTCCCCCACACATACATACCTAAGATAAAGTTTAATTTACAAATTCACTAATAATAAAATAGAACAATTATAACAATATACGGTTATAAAAGTCACGTGAATGTGGTCTCTCTCTCTCTCTCCGAAAATATCTTATTGTACTGTACTCACCCTTCTCCTTATGATGATGTGAGATGATAAAATGCCCACATGAAAGGAAGTGAGGTGAGTGATACAGGCACTGTGACTTACCGTTAGGCTACTACTGACCTTCTGATTATTCTTCAGAAGGAGAAACATCTACTTCCAGAACACGGCTGATCATGAGTGACACCACAGAAAGCAAACCCACAGATAAGAAGTGACTACTGTATTCAAGGTTGTTCTCATGGAAAAGCAATCATGTCAGAGGGAACAAGTTCAGAGAAGCCCTATGGCAGGAGCATGCCTGATGCACAGGGGAGTGGCAAGGAAGCCTGTGAGGTTAGAGAAAGACTAACAGGAAAGGAAGCCAGAGACTTATCAGGAGGTGGGAGAGGGTAAGGGGACCTGCAAGACTTAATGGGGGTTCTAGTTTCAACTGTGTTTAAAACTGTCAGCCATTGGAGAGTTTTGAGTAGAGAAGTGACATGATTTCATTTATATTTAAGAAGTTCTCCATTGCTGCTGTATTGAGAATACACTACAGTCAGAAGGGAGCCCAGGAACTCTGTTACTGTGATTATTATCCTAGGGATAAATGACAGTGTTTCAGACCAGGGCAGTGTTAGCAGAGAAGGTAAAAAAGTGGTCCAATTCTGTACATATTCTGGATATTTTGAAGCTGGTGCCAACAGAATTGGATATGGAATGAGAGAAAGCAGATTCAAAGATTGGGGGACTGAGCAGATGGAAGGATAGAATTATCATAACCTGAGAGGAGAAAAGTTGAGGGGTAGGAGGAAGGCCAGAATTGTCGAGTGGAGGGTTCTTCCAAACCTCCAAGTGGAGGGGAGGTGGAGTGTGGAGTGTGAGGAGAGAGATGGCTGGTGGGTTTACATGTTGTTTGGGGGTTGTCAGCATTTAAACAGTATTTAAATTCTTTGGACTAGATGAGATCACCTAAGGAATGTCAATAGAGAAGTGAAGATGCCCAAGGACTGAGCTCTGGGTCATTCTAAACTGAAGAGGAAGAATCAAAATAAAGACTTAGAAAGAGTTTCCACTGAGATATGTGAATAAAAAGAGTGAGAGAGACAAAGTCAGAGACAGACAGAGAGAAAGAGAGACAAAGAAAGAGACACCGAGAGAGCAGTGTCCTGGAAATCAAGGTGGAGGGAGTAATTCATTCTGACAAGTCAGCGGAGAGTGATATGGAAGTGGTCCTTAGTGACATTAATGAGAACAGTTTCCAAGGAATATGTGAATATGTGCATGTGTTGCAAGTGGTGATGGGGTTGTTAAGGTGTGATTGCAGGGAGTTAAAAGCCAACAGGAAGAAAAGGATTAGAGACAGTGAGTTTAACAACTATTTCAAGAAGTTTTGCTAAAAGAGAGCAAATAACTGAGGTGGTGGCTAGGGGAGCACATCGATTAGGCCTCCAGGAAACAGAGAAAAAGACGGAATTAGAAGGAAAAGGATTTGTGGGGAGCTAGGGAAGGAGAAGTAGAGAGAGCTCTCAAACCACGGTGCAGGTCTGAGGCCCATGAAAGGAGAGGGGGAAGAAGGCATTATCAGGTATGAGAGCTTCCAACTATGGTGCAGCTCTTGGAAGGCCACAGCCAGCCTATCAGGGAGCTCTGGTGAAGTGATTGTCTATACAAGAGTCTCACATTGCACAGAAGTGGCCAGGCCTCAGCATGTTAAGCTACTGCCTAGGGTCTGCATGGGAAGAACAGAGCTTGGGCTCAAAACTGAGGAAGATCTTGAAGGTGTTGCACCTGAAGGTTATCAACTAGATGCACCCCTCAGCAAGTTATTTGTTTTTAAAGATTTTATTTATTTATTTATTTATTTATTTATTTATTTATTTATTTATTTATTTGATAGAGAGAGAGGCAGGCAGAGGGAGAGAAAGAAGCAGGCTCCCTGCTGAGCAAGAAGCCTGACGTGGGGCTTGATCTCAGGACCCTGAGATCATGACCTGAGCCAAAGGCAGACACCAACTGACTGAGCCACCCAGGTGCCCTCAGCAAGTTCTTTTTTGAAGAAAGACCTAAGATGTGCACCTTCATGGCTGTCACTTGAGCTAAGTAGAGTCAAGGGATTTTGGAGAAGGAAAAGTAACAAAATTCTCTCCAGAATTTCACCTGGCAAGCTCTCACAGTCTTGAAAGCTCTGAGCACCAACATGTTTCATCAACCCAGCATGGCTGCCTGGCTGCCTCTTTCTTCCTGGGCTCTATTTCTCCAAATGACAAATTGGTAAATGTCCAATAAGAAAGCTAGAGTGAGTAAAGACCTCATCTCCTTTGCTTCCTTCTTCTCAGTGATTGTAGTCCCTCAACCCCTGCCTTTGTTGGTTACAATCAAATACCTTCAAACCATCATATATGCTTTCATTCATTTTGTCCATTTTTTAGAAATATTTTCAGTGGGCATCTTACCTTGATGAAACCACAGAGCCAGATGGGAGGTCAGTCAGCATGGCTGTGAGTTTGAGTTTTTCTCTGTCATATTCTGTGGCATGAATGCAGTTGTGGAATGAGCAGAGAGTTGAATCTGACCAGTGCTGTAGTTTTACCAAGTGAGTTGAGTCTAACAAAAGTCAGACAGGGGAAGTCAGATGAAAATCTATGCCAGAGAAAGAATGAAACTATTGACCATGGAATTTGACCTGCTCTTACATAAAAATAATATTTTGTATCCCTTTTTTCCTCAGAGTTGTAGCTTTTGTGATTACAGAATAGTTAAAGCAGTGAGTGCTCAAAGTATGGTTGACATCCCTCCTATCTGAGAATCATCTGAGACGTTTATTTAAAAAGCAGACTCCTTGGGGCACCTGGGTGGCTCTCAGTCAGTTAAGTGTCTGACTCTTGGTTTTGGCTCAGGTCATGATCTCAGAGTCTTGAGATTGAGCCCCACATCAAGTGAGCACCACACTCAGTGTGGAGCCTGCTTAAGATTCTCTCTCTCCCTCTCCCTATGCCCCTCCCCTGCTTGCATTTTCTCCCTCTCTCTCTCAAAAAAAAAAAAAAAGCAGACTCCTTGACCACATTCAGTCTCATTGAATCAGAATTTTCTGAATGGTTAAACTTAGGCAAAACGTTTGTATCAAGCTCCCCAAGTGATTCTTACCTGAGTCTCTAAAACAATAGAGTCACAAAAATAGATACAAGTGTGATCTTTCACCTTCCTTTACTTTTTAATGAGATTTGTGTTTCTTTGGTGATCATCCAACTTCAGTGATTGGACACTAAGTAACAAGGAGGACACACATATGGGCAGTATTCTTTGTTTTAAGAAGTTCAAACTCCAGATCCATTTGAGGGCTATAATATAGCATTGATGGACGTGGGCTGTAACTCACAGAGCTTCACCTCCCCCACCACAAGGCATTCTAGAACCCTAAGGAGAAACCACAAAATGTTCCCACATCTTACCTCTTGCTAAAATTTTTAACTTTTCTTTTTAGTTAATGTAGTTATTATAGAGACATGTTTGACCTAAATTTGGAAGAGAACGAAATATATAAATTAACAAAGGAAAGGGGCCTGGTTTATTCCTTTGAGCTGGATTTGATATGACACATTGTCTACCCATATGGTGTTCATACCATCAAAAGACAAGAAAATGTCCCCAAACTCTTCAGTTCAGACTTTATATTTTAAGCAACATCAAGGAGTCATACTAGGTGGGCTTGAATAAAAGGGTGAGCATGGCTTAAAGTTTATAGACATTCTGTTTTGCTCAATACACTTGAACTCTTTTGTGCATTTTTTATTTGTTTGCCATATTTGCTTTCAGGGGTTAGGCAGGTTTTCAAGAAGAGTAATGTATTCTAATTCATTCATCAATCTGAGAATTCCTATGAGAGTTGCAGGTTCAAAGTGCCCGGGGTGCCCAGAATGAATATAATGAGTATATGATATATCCTGAGGCAGAAACAACATTAATATGGTCAGGATACACTCCATAAAGAGGTGAGGATGAAGGTGAATCATGAAAGATGACTAGAAGTTTACCAATCATAGAACATAAAGTAGGACACACCAACTCGATGAAAATCATGTGTACAGTCCACCCAGGGCAAGACTCCTGGCTTACTCAGCAAATAGTCTAGCTTAGTCTAGACCCAGCAGAAGGTGAAGAAAGAGCAGGGCTGGAAAGGCACTGGGGACCATATAATAAGATGCCTTTTATATCATGCAAGGTTATTTGAATTTTAACTTGTAATCAGAGGGGAGGGAGAATGGATTAAAAACGACTGACTAAGGCAGGATGCTAGTTAGAAGGTTGATGTGGGATATGAAAGCTGAAGTGCTCTGTAAAAGCAGACCTAACACTCATAAGTTCACCAGGGTTGCTGAGGCCCCCCATGGAGATGTGGAGACGGGCAGTAGCTCTTTTGAAATATTAGATACTGCAATGTGTCTCCATCCTTAGATTTCATTCAGAGAAACATACTTTGGTCCAAGAGTTATACAAAAAAATCCCTAGGCTTACTTAGGATGCAAATGTAACCCAAGCTTTAGTGGTTCTCACTGGATTGGACTATTAATATAGATGGACTCATGTTAACATTAACATTTACCAGTTAGCAATAATTGCGCCAGGGTTATTGATTTTTCTCTCTTACTTACACAGGATTTCCTTCCCCTCTCCTTTCGCCAAGCCTCAGCCAGTTATGTCTGAGAGCCTCTAGGGTGCCTCAGAGGGAAGATGGATAGTTCTAAGCATTTTAGGCATCACCACTGCTCAGCAGTCATCCCTCCATAGCCTGCTGGGCACTGCTGCCCTTTAGCTAGAAACCACACCCGTTACAGTGGATCACCCTAGAGTCAGAAGTACAAGTTGGTCTTTGATGAAGAAGAGGAGAATGCCTTCTCCTCTTTGACTATCTGTTACATGGCTATCTTAGTTTGGGTTCCTAGAAGCATGGGGATTTAGTTGCACGTGATTTATTGATGGAGTACTCTCAGGAAAACAGGAGTGAGGTAAGCAGGATGGAACAGCAGAAGATGCAAACTAAGGATGAAGTTTGAGCTAAAGGCTAATGACAGGCTGATCCTAGCAAGGGTTCTAGAGCTCAAGTTGCACCACAGAGTTGGCCATCCCTTCAGGCAAGGGGGCAGTCTTTTATACTCCCATTTTATGTCATCAGCTAAAGGCTGCTGGGGTGAGAGGTGGAGACAGGTGCATAGCTCCTGAAGCAAGGCAGCCTTTGCTTGGCTGAAGGCAATTTTCTGGAGAAGAGGAAACAGCTATGAGCCATTAGTAGCCAACACTCACAGTAGCTGGGGATCTGAGTGGAGCACCAACAGCATCCACTCTGTGAGTTTCAGTGTCATTATGCTTATAGCCCAGGCTACAAGTTTAATGGAAGAGCTCCTCCTATATTCACACACACCTCTGTTGCTTTCCACAAAGACTTATGGGGCTGGGAAACACATGAAAATGATATATACAGTGAAATAATCAGGACTGTCCTTTCTCCCTAGCAAGGATGAGCTAACATGTGCATGTAGAAAGGGAAAGAGTCTAGGGGTCAAAGAAACTTTGGGTTTTTATGAACATGTAGCACAGATTTGGCATACAGTATGTGTGGTAAATTGCGATAATCCTAATTTGTACTCCTTTCGTGTGTCCTTGTTATGTTCCATGTGACTTTGCTGCTTTTCTCACTAAAGACAGAAAATCTACTTTCCCATCCTATTCTTTGAATCTGGACTAGTCTGCATCTTGCATCAGCCAAGAAAATGTGGCAGGAATGCCAGTGTCCTTCCCTGTTCTAGACCTACATCTCAAGAAGCTTTGTGTGCCTCTGCCTGTTCTCTTGAGCTTCTGACACCACCATGAAAAAACATGCCCAGACTAGCCCAGTAGAGGATGAAAGATATATGGCAGAGTCAGGTCATCCCAGATGTCCCAACCAAGGCCATCCTAGATTAGCCAACAGCCAGCCAACTAATCTAGATGCAGACTCATGAGTGAGCCCAGGAAAAATCAGCAATCACTTAACTGTCCTCTAGTTGATTCCAGATACAATAATCACTTGTTCTTGTATGCTACTGTGATTTGTGGTTATTTAATAGCATCACTGTATCAAGAGATAACTGTTATAGTAGGTATGCAATAAACATTTATTGCATATAAATCAGTATGTTATGTCATCAAAGGGTAAACTGCTACCCCATCATGAAAGTGCTGGGCTGAGGCAGAGAGGAGAGATTTTACTCCCCCTTCCCATTCCTGGAACTATGTCCAACAAAGGCCTCATCAAAAAAGCTGGGAAATATCGAGTGGTATTTCTAGAGGGAATTACATTGATAGACTTCACCAAAATGTTCCCTGCTCTAGCAATCTGTATTACCTGAGTCTTGGCATATGCCCAGTTAGAAGGAGGAATGCAGTATTGGGGTGAGGGTAAAACACAGGAGGGTAGTCACCAGCATGCGCAGAGCAGAGTGCTTAGTCTTGATATTCTGCAAATGTTTCAAGCCAGGCTGCATCTTCTCTCTCTTCATCCCTCCATAGCTGGCAACCAAAGACAATTAAGTGGAAAGGCACTTAAAAGTTGGAGCCTCTGAAGCATACTTTATGTCTGTCTCGGTCTCACTAATTTCATGGGCCCATTTTTAATTTCATCTGGCAGCCACTACAGGAAACAGGGAAGGTAAATCAAAGAGTTACTTTTTATGAGGCCTTTGAGACTACACCAGTAAGTAATTCCTGTGGTTTTTTATTTATTCTCTTGCAGTAGGCAATTTCATTTTTTCTTGGATTTGTTCTTCCTGTTGCTTTTTGCACCACCTTCTCTCCTGCTCTCAGCCCCGTTATTTCCAAGCAGAATATGGTATTGGTTAAAATAGAGACACCACACGCCCCACTTCCAATGGTTAATTTTAGCTGTATTAGCAACACGGCAGTCCCTTTCCGGCTGTGCCTATTAAGGTTCACACTGAGGATGTTTGAAAAGAAAATCTCCTCAGTAGGAGACAATTTTCTACCTGATAACCCACCCTACATGGTAACTCTTGTGAGCATCCAGCCACACTCTTCATTTTTGTTGTTGTTATTGTTGTTTTTAAGTCTGGAACCAGGATTGGAAATATGAGTTTTCCAGTTTGTTTCTTTTAATCCCAAACAATGCGGGATCCATATAAAAGCACTAAGTCAGAGCACACGAAAAGCACTAAGTGAATAGTTAGTCCTGGCAAGACAAAGGCCAGTTCAGGAGAAGCTCTGTGGAAAGAAAAGGTACACACTGACCCTCTACCCCAACTCAATCCCTGCATCTGTTTTGTTTTGTTTTGTTTTGTTTTAATTTGAGTATAGTGGACACACAATGTTATATTAGTTTCAAGTGTACAACAGAGTGATTTGGCAAGTTTATTTTATTACTAGTTCTTATCTGTGATGTTGCTTTGGCTCTCTGGACCGGGATGAGAGCCACAAGGACATTTATGCAATCGGGTCCTTGGCAAACAACACCAGCACAGGCACAAAGACTGAGATACTCACAGGAAAGAGTACTCCCCACCCCTCCTGCCATATCCATTGAATGGGCAGGAGAGAGCAGGAAGGCAAAGTCTGGAAGTAGGAGCCCTGCTGGGGAGAGCAGAGGAAAGAGGATAGAGCTTGATGTACCCATCCCCCTGGCTGCCCCAGCCTGAAAACAGACAGCTGTCCAGGTCACTTTCTTTGCTAACTGGAGCCACTGTAATCTTCTAGCATCTTACTCCCATCTGCAGCAAGGATGTGCAAACTTTTGTGAATGTATAACCCTTTTTGGGAATCTTTTGAAAGTCACAGATGTGATCTGCAGACATATATATACGTACATGCGTCTAAAAGTTTGTCTACTATTTCAGTTGCCCCATGAATCATTGGCCCAATAAAGCATCCTCTGACCTAAGATTGGCACACAATTGTCTTTCTACTATAAGCATGAATGTCATTGCCTCACTACCTCAATGCCTATTGATCTCAAGTCATCCTGTTCAGTTTTCTACTGTCTTAGCTTTGGTTGACAGCTCTGCTCTTTCCCAGCCTGGATATGCCTCTACTCCAGGACAACAAATATATTTAGCACATGGGAGCATATATGTCACCCCTACTTCTTATGGAAGGTGTTTTTTCCAGCACTTGGGATCTGCACAGCACATGACCTCGCTCAGGGTGCCAGATGATGGTCATTTTACAAACTGAAATTCGGGGGCAATTAAGTATCTTTCTTTGGTTCAGGTCATGATCCTAGGGTCCTGGGATTGAGGCCCACATCCAGCTCCCTGCACAGCAGGGAGCCTGCTTCTCCCTCTCCCTCTGCTGCTCTCTCACTCTCTCTATCAAGTGAATAAATAAAATCTTAAAAAAAAAAAAACACATACACACAAAACTGAAATTCATTTGAAAAATGGGAAGAGTTTCCAGAGTGCCCTGCCTTGGTCTAAAATCCAGCTCTACCATTTTTTAGCTGTGAAATATACTTGCTGAGGCTCAGATTCCTTACATTGAAGGGGGAATAATGTTAATAGCTCTCACTTAGAGTTTTAATAGTGATTAAATGAGATGATTCTTGAAAAAGAGCTTAACATAGGGCCCAGCAATGAATGAATACTAACTGCACTTTATTATTTTACTATTGTTGCTTTTTTGTAATGGAGTCTTAAAATTTTTTTTTAGTAAATTCTATTTAACCATGAAATAAACACTTAAATATTTATATCTATACTTGAATATAAGAAGACTATATATATGATCTTTCATGTGAATGGTGACTGTCTGTGACCAATTCCTTCAGCCCATTTTAAGAAATTGAACTCAAATGATTCAGGACCCCTTCATGTCTCAGAAGCTTCAACTCTGATATTCTGAACAGAAATTTGTCCCAAGTTTTGTTTTCTCTGTCCTCATCTAAGATTTTGGAATCAATGTTATGTTGGCTTTTGAAAAATAATTTGGAAGCTTTCCTTTTTTCTCTCTGCTTGAGAACAATTTAAATAGTATTGAAGTTTCTGTTCCTTGAAGGTTGAAAGAACTCACCCAGGAAACCATCTGTGCCTGGCACTGTTTTGAGGACGAAGTCTTTAAAACTTTCTCCATATCTTTATATGTTCGCCCACGCAGAAGTCTTCTGTATCTTCCGGGTGTAATTTTAGTAATTTGTATTTTCCTAGAAAATTATCCATTTCATCTAGCTATTCAGATTTATTTGAAGAGAGTTTTGTAAAATATTCTCACAGAGTCCTTGTGATCTCCACTGTAATTTCTAGTGATTTCTAGCTCCTATTTTCTGTGTATGTACTCTTCTCTCTGCATCCACTCCCACTTGTTTATTTACGTGATTAGACAAGCATAGGGTTACCTACTTTGTTTCACTTAGTTTTCCAGATAAGCTCTTGGGTTTATGTACTAATTCGGTTGTTTTCCTATTTGCAAAGAAACCCATTTCTGTGTTAATTTGATTATTTCCTTACTCCTGCTTTTCTCAAAATTACTTGATCTTCTTTTTGCTAACCTCTTGATATAGAGGCTTGTGCATTTATTTTCATTTATTCCTGTTTCCTTGCATAAACACTTAGCTGTCTTACATGGCTTTTATTCATAGTATTAACTCTTATAATTATGTTTTTTTATTATTATGATTAAGTATACTAAAATATCTACTTGTATTACCTTTGAAGTGAAAATTCTTTGAGGGAATTTTAAATTTTTTTAGTAATGGTTTTATTTGATTTTTAAACTAATTTCAAGTTGTATTGCCTTGTGGTCAAAGGGAACATTTTGAACTATTTCCAGTTATGGCATTTATTGGATGAGGTTAACTATATCTCTATTGGATCAAACTTACTAATTATATTCTTCAAATCCTCTATAGCTTTCCTATTTTTCTTGCCCTGTATTCCATTATCCTGATCTAAGAGGAGAACTCTCCCACTAGTGGTGTTTCTGCAAGTGTCTTCTCAATTTCCTATAGCTTACACTTCATGTTTTTGAAGCTCAGTAATTCAGTGCATAAAGATTCCTGAGGTTATATTCTGAAATGCCTACTTTTTCCTCATTTGACATGGTTTTCCCTTGAATTTTATACAGAGTTGGGACCAGGTTTAGAAGGACCTGAGGATTTTGCTATTTTTGAACCCTTTATAGGAAAAGTGACAAAGCACTCAATTATGAATGCAAGTTTAGTTACAGAGCCTTGGAGGGGGGCTGTGAAGTGAGGGACACTGAGTCTTCACCTTTATCAGCTTCACAGTAAATATGCCATTGTATGATGTATCTCCTGACCCCATCTTTTTTTGTCCTTGAATTGCTTTCCCCTGCTCTTCCTCCCTTAGTCATTCACTCCCCAGATATTTAGTTGAGTATCTACTTTGAGCAGACACTCAATTGCACTAGGTGTTGAGCTTACTCAGACCTTTTTGCAGAAGTCCCTTCTTCTACCCAACCTTTAAACATTGCTATTCTTCAGGATTCTATCATACACTTGCTTGTATTCTTACTCTTGGGTTTTTAGGAAATTTCATCCAATTACAAAATTATCCATATGGTCTCTCTTTCCTGAAGACTTCCAAATCTTTATCTCCAGTCCAAATCTATACACTGTCTCTTTGCTGATGATTCTCAAACTTCCACATCCCATCCAAATTTTCCCAACTGAGTTTGACATTCATATATTCTAATCTTTCTGGTAGCCCATCCACTGGGCTATCAAAGCCAGGTCACATTCAACATATCCAAAGACTATGGCAACTTCCCCTTTTTTCTAACACCACCCCCATCACCCAGTCACCAAACCATAAACTTTAGCATCATTCCTAAGTTCCCCTGGGCCATAATCCCCCATACACAATCACCAAATTGGCCGTAAAATGTATTCATTTTACTATATACTATTTACTATTATACTATTCGGTCAACCACCATGATGCTTCCAGGAGTACACGTCAGCCTGGGGGACTCCTTACATCCACTTGTTCACTTCTCTGCCTGCACTCTATTTGCCATCCTCTAAGCAAGAAAAGCTTCATTTGACTCTAAATATGACCATTTTTTCTCCCTAAAGCATTCAGGGACCTCTATTTGCCCTTTAAGAAGAAATCCAGACTCCTCAATGTGACATAAAAGACCATCTTAATCTGGCTGCTTGTCCAGTTTCTCTAAACTCTGTCCCTTTTCATACCAGGATGCTTCCAGTATCTCAAATACACCTCAGTCTCTACCTCCAGATCTTACCAGATGCTATATCTTCTGCTTAGAACACTTGCTCCCCCTCTTTTCTACTCACATTATTTTAATATGATTTGCTACTATTACCTGTTACTCCATTTTCATGAGTCCTCACTTCTTTTTTTGTTTGTGCCTTTTGCCATAGGCTTGTGTCGTTTTCCTTATTTTTTTCCTAGTGATTAAGAAGGCACACTTCCACTAATGGTGAGCTTTAAGCAGCAGTGCATCAATAAGTCTCCCTGAAATTGAAACAGACTCTCTGATTTATAGAATTTGCCAATTTGATGGTACAAATATTAACACTGTGGCCAATTTCAAACTACCAACTAAGGTCACTGAATTCAGGGTGCAAAGAGACACACAACTGGCTCTCCAGAGCAAGTGCAAGCCAGCTTCCATACTTCACTACCTTTAAGGTTTATAAAATGTAACTGAACCTATAATCCTCTAATAACTGTATAATCAACTAGTATCTATTGAATTCACCTGTGCAAAAAGAAGAATTTAACACATAATTTCTTTCCTAACTGCTTGTCCTAGGTTCCTGAGTTTTATTATTTAATTCAGGAATATAGATTATTTTACGATTATATTTACATTACACATTATCTCTTCCATGCATTATTATTTTTGACATTGGCATACAGATTTAATACTCTGTTTGAAACCATTATTGTTAGACTTAACTCTGTGCTTGACTAATTTGAACTATTTTTGCCATAAAAAAGGGAGAAAATCATTTATATAGTGGTCTCCCCTTATCCGTGGGGAAATGTTCCAAGATGTGTTTTTCCCTATACATACATACCTATAATAAAGTTTAATTTTTTGCTAATAAGTGTATATATAACAATTATAATAATATACTCTAGTAAAAGTTACGTGAATGTGGTCTCTCTCAAAATAAATTTTTGTACTGTATTTGCCCTTTCTCTTGTAATGTGAGATGATAAAATGCCTATGGGGGCACCTGGGTGGCTCAGTCTGTTAAGTATCTGCCTTTGGCTCAGGTCATGATCTCAGGGTCCTGGGATCCAGCCTCATGTTGGGCTTCCCCGCTCAGGGTGGAGTCTGGTTCTGCTTCTCCCTCTGCTCCTCCCCACCGCCCTCCGCTCATACTCGTTAACTCTCTCCCTCCCAATAAAATCTTTTAAAAAATGCTTATGGAATAAGATGAAGTAAGGTGGATGATGTGGGCGCCGTGAGGTAGCATTAGGCTACTACTGACCTTCTGACCAAATGAGATGGAGGATCATCTGCTTCCAGACCAAAGTTGACCACAGGTAACCAAAACTGTGGAAAATGAAACAGCAGATAACAAGGACTACTGTATACACTCACTCTTGCCCTAATTTATCACCGAGCAGCTGTATGATGTTGGGAATACTATTTCAATTTCTTGTTACTTTGTCTTATGGTGATAGAAATAGGAGCAAGAGGTCGCTTCACATGCCTATGTCAGTTCACAGCCCAATTTTATTGTGTGTTTTAATTAAAACAAATGCTAGAACACATTGGCAGTGTAAAAACATTTCTGGTCTTGGGTAGAGGGTTACCATCCTTATCTGGTAAGAATCAACATACAACTTGTTCTTAAATTGAGATTTTTGTTTCAAAGCACACAATTTGGTCTGTGTAACTGCTGAGTCATTTATTACATTAGATTGAATTTTCATATTGAAAACAGTCAAAATATGTGGACTGAATGGTTTTGGTTTCTTGGCATCGTCTGGTAACTTGGCCATGTCTGTCAACTTCATGCTCAAAAACTGTTTCCTATACCTACATGTTTCCAGAGAAATCAAAGCTACAATTACCCATTTACCTGAATCAAATTCCCCTTCAATTTGTTGATATAAGTTTTAATTTTGTCCCTTTTTCTCTTATCTCTGATACTGATAGTATACTATAGACAATTTACCATTTAAGATATAATGATTCTTTCACCCAGCCACCCCATCCCTCCCACCCCCCACTAAAAATACATTATATGTTTAAAAAAAAGAAGATAGTAGGAACGGAAGAATGAAGGAGGGGAAATCGGAGGGGGAGACGAACCATGAGAGACTATGGATTCTGAGAGACAAACTGAGGGTTCTAGAGGGGAGGGGGGTGGGGGGATGGGTTAGCCTGGTGATGGTATTAAAGAGGGCACGTATTGAATGGAGCACTGGGTGTTATGCGCAAACAACGAATCATGGAACACTACATCAAAAACTAATGCTGTAATGTATGGTGATTAACATAACATAATAATAAAAAAATATATAATGATTCTTGCCCAGTATTATTAACTAAATATTTATGATTTCTACTTGACTATTTGTAAGATGCTACATTTCTTGAAAATAATGGCAATGTAGTTTAGTGAAAAGAAAGTTTTTTAAGTCAGACAGAACTGAGTAAATTTATGCCTATGTCATGTTTTAGCTGTGTGGCTTTGGGCAAAGTGATTTATCTCTCTGATCCACAAGAGATTAAAAGGGATTTTGAACATAACTCTCTGGGCAGTTGGAGCATTTTATGAGATAATATATGTAAAACACCTATTTCAGTGCCTAGAATTCTTATCAACATATATGAGCTTATTTTTCCCTTTTTAATTTGCATCCGCCTTCAGCATATCTTAGTTGATTAATGACAGAGCTGTTATGGGACCTATTTTATAAGGCTTTGGAATGTCCCTTTGGAGCTATGTTTCCAGGGGCAGGATTTGACAATATCCCTAAATCCATATAACATGAACTGGGTCACCACAAGAGAAAGCTCCTTTATTCTGTCTGCCCTGGCAGAAGTCTGCTAAGATAGGGCCCTGGATTGAGGAGTTCACTGATTAATAATGCTAACA
The DNA here is from genome assembly GCF_002201575.2 of Neomonachus schauinslandi. NCBI lineage: Eukaryota > Metazoa > Chordata > Mammalia > Carnivora > Phocidae > Neomonachus > Neomonachus schauinslandi. The sequence continues at coordinate 152,036,945 of NC_058403.1, forward strand.
TACATTTGCAGACTTCACTGCTCAGTCAGCAAACTATTTAATTCCATTAAAAATTGTATATCCTTTTATTAAAAGTGAGAAATCTGAGGCTCAGAGAGATTAGGAAATTTACTTAAGATCCCACAACTAGGAAGGGTCAGAGCTCAGTTAGAAATCAAGCTCTCCTGGCTCTCAGTCCTGGAATCTATTCCCATAACCTGCAGTTTTCAGGCATTAGTTCCTACATAAATATATGGCAATTTCAAAAGTGTTAATTGGCTTTGTTTTGCAAGCAGTACCTTCCTAGAACATTCTGCCACTTCCTCATTACTATCATCTTTTACTGCCATGCTGGGTTGAGTTCATCCAGGCAAGGAATGACTGGCTGGACTCTGCTAGCCTCATCTCTGCTGAACCACTAAGCCATAAGCCAGACAGATTTTTTTTTCCTGAAGAAGAAAAACTTCTGGCAACTTCTTAATGCTTACATTGCCAGTAATTGCAGTGCAGCTGTGATCCCTAAAAATTCAGGGTTAGGAGCTTCAAAACATTAAAAGCCTCAACTTTTTAGTCCTACCCTTGCCAGACCTCACTACATGAGAATGGCAGCAGATTGAATTATCAAAAACAAAAACAGATCACTGGTTAAATTACTCTGATTATTTTTTTGCAAGAAAACAATTAGACCTAATTACAAGCAAGGCTGAGGTGTTGCTTTCCTAGTGAAACCAAGGGGCAGGTGTAAGTTCAGGATCTCATTATCCAGCTTCTAATAAGGCTTCTAAATATACCACTAATACACTTCCTGCTGGTATTTTACTACTGTATTGATTTGGAATCAGTAAGTTCTTCCTGAGGGTTTTCTAAAATAAAACTCCACTCTGGGTGTTTCTTCTCAAATGTGACTTTTGGAATTCCTCTGAGATATATAAAACAGAAATAAGTGAGAAGTAATTGAAGGACTGTCAGTGTGTATTCTCTGTGTTTGAGGCAAAGAAAGGGTCCTGTTTCTATCTGTGAGTAATCTGGGTCTTCTGAGATATTTTAAGTAACGATGCAGCCAAAGTTCCCAGTCCAAATTTATTTTGTAATTTTATTTTTCCAACGAACTGTTTAGTTAGAATTTTTTTTTTAAACTGGGGAAATGCTTAGAGAAAGAAAACACATAGATGTTGGGGCTTGAGATTAAAGCATATTTGATAACATGCAAAAAATGGGGATCAGATTTAACTGGTTTTAAATATTATTTATAGGAGTGGTATAGAGATTAAACTCCTTTTCATCTGGCAAGGAGAGAGAGGCACAAATAGAACTGTAAGTCTTGGGTCTGTGTAGGTTTTTTTAAATATTGATTTTTAATCCAATTCTACTGGAAATAATATTCTTTATTGTTGAAATCGGATGTGAAAAGAGGAAGTAATCTGACTGAGATTAAAGGAGAATAACCCTAGAGAAGAAAGGCTTCTAGCAGACCCTGAAGAATAAAAACCCTTTTTAAGGTTCTGGATAAGTGAAATTTGGGCAGGAAGAGAACAGGGCATGAGATGAAGTAGCATAAGAAAACACAAAAACACAGGGACTTTCATGGTTACAGAGGGAAAGAGGAAACCACCCCACGAAAAACAGAATTGTAGGGAATGAAATTGGACCTAATGTATGGATACCTAACACACAGAGAAAGATGGAGCCATGACAGATTGGATGCTGAGAAACAACTCTTGAACAGAGAGGCTTTATAACATTAACTTTACTTTAGGAAAATGAGCTTGGCTGTGGAGGGCAGGATCAGGATGGACCAAAGGGGAGGGTGGGAGGGAAAGGTACGTGGGGAACCCCTGTGGGAGCCAGAGAGTAAATTGAGGGGTGGGGTGTAGCCTTGTCGGGGTGAGGCCCTGGATGTGACTTGAGGGGAAAGAAGTTCTGAAGGAGACAGTGATCTGCAGCAGGAAGAAGCAGTGTCTCAAGGTGATGTTAAGATTTGTGCCTGTGGAAGAAGAGAGATCATCTCTGCCTGATGTTGGTGTCCAGGTAGGCAAGTGGAGAAAAGCAAAAATGATCCTCAAAGCTGGTGAGATCCTGACAGGTTTTCAATTGCAGAGAAGTCTATTATGGAATTGTAGGTCTTGAACTTTTAAATTCGGGTTAAAACTCACTACCATGAGATGAGTGAGTCCAAGTTCCAGAAAGTATAAGAGCAGTGAGAGAACACAATCTAGTCTGAGAAGTCACCACCCTTGAGATAGCTTGTTGAATAGCTGGTAAGTCTCACAGCTCAGGCTCCATTGCCTCCCCCAAGGTCTTAGAGAGTCTGGTAGTAAAAGAATTATAACATTGAAAAGCAATGGCTACTTCTGGATGACTGATAAAGTTCCATGTCATGAGGTTTGGGGTTGAAATTGACCTATATGAAAGAATAAGTGGTTAAATGTGGGTGATACTACTTTTCTATGAGAAAATCTTTAGGCTGAGTGATTTCAGTTCAAGAGGGTTATGATTCCAGTAATTTGGAGTCTAGTTAAATTGGAAAAGGTGAATTCTCTGCCTGAGGCTAGGGTTGCTTACTGCAAAGACAAGGAGGTAAAAACAAAAGAATAGCATTGAATCTCAGAGGCCAAACATCCAGAGGTTTCCCATGTGCATCCTATATGTAGACATAGTCTGAGAAAAGGAAAATATATCCCCATCTATAAAGAACAGGTAACTACTGCAGCCTGGGAGTTAATAGTGCTTTCCCAACCCATCCTTTTGTTTTGAATTTTGTTAAGATAGAGGCCAAGATATGGGCTATTGGGGTAAAGGCTAAAGAAGGAGTGGAGCATAGCCTCATTATGGACTCAAACATGGTAGTTACATAGGATCTCTACCCCTGGTTACCAGCTCTTGAAGTTAAGCTAATAGAACTGAATGGAAATTCAACCAAGTTCTTTAGAGTTTTTCATGTCATTTCCAGTTTGTATTACTCAAAATCTGAAGGAATCCCTAGATACGAGAACCTTCAAACTACCACCTGCAGAAGGGGAATCCCTCCTAATTCCCCTCCCAAGTGTGGTGATAGAAAGAAATGGATAAGTAAGATCCTTCAAGAGTACAGAAATGGGAGCAAGAAAAGTAAGACCAAGAATCTCATTCCATAACCAAGGCAATGGGTCTTTAATATTCCAACAAGCATGACATGTTTGCTACACACCACTTCTTGCTGATCTTATTCTCCATCCTTTAAAATGGGAGATTTTTGTGCAAGTACTTTCTTTTTCCCCCAGGAAGACATATGAAGTTGACAACTTTAGTTGTAGATTCACATATGATAAAGCATTCCAAATAGAGTTGTCTATAAGACAACAAAGTCTAGAGACCCAGGGTTTAAATCTACATAAAGCAATGGAAGGAGAGTTTCATGTCCTCATACTATAACCAACTACTCTTCTTTGTTACAGTCACCTACAGACTCCCATGCCAAATAGTTCATTCCTTGATAATTTTAGGTCTTAACTTCACTATGTGCTCATGTCACAATTCTTGCTGAACCATTAATTTCTTAGAGATAAGTTCAGTTCTTTGACATCCTGTCACCCAATGAACTTATTCATTCTACACCTGAACTTCTCTGGTCCTATCCTAGACCTTTTTTAGTATTTATTTTTATTGTTGAATCAAACCATAGTGAAGAGATATACCATATTTGTCCTTTCTCTGGTTGAGTTGCTTCGAATTTTTGGCTCTTAGAAACAAAGCTGCCCTATGTTGTTCCATTGTGTTCTGACTGACATTATTTCTGAAAAGAAGTACTCTATGGTAAGCAGAAATCTAAAGATCTCCCCCCACCTGAGATTTCTATTCCCTGATTATTCTATCAAATATTAATCTAGGTATGGCTATGAAGGGATTTTGCACATGCAATTAAAGTCAAAAATCAATTGATCTTAAAATTATCAGGTGGCCTCAACCCAACCAGGTGAGCCTGTTTAAAGCAGAGAGGTTTTTGAAACTAGTAGCTGAAAGGGGAATGAGATATTTGAAGCTTCAGAAGATTCAGCACCCCATTGCTTACTTGAAGATGGAGGGGACTTAATGATGAGGAGTGCAAGCAGCCCCTGGGAGCCAAGAACATCCCCCAGCTGAGTGGCAGCAACTGAGATTACTACAACCACAAGAAACTAAGTTCTGCCAATAACAAGAATGAGCTTGGGAGAGGACCTCCAAGTTCCAGATGAAAGTGCAGCCAGCCAGCACCATCATTTCAACCTGAGGAAAGAACTCTGCCATGTAGCACCCTGTAGTTTTGATCTACAGAATTGGGAGCTGGGAAATGAGTATTGTTCTAAGACTCTAAATTTGCGATAATATGTTACAAAGTAATAGAAAATGAATACATCACTGTAATTCTTATAATTTTCCCTTTTGATTTTTTAAATTTATTTTTATTATTTTCTCTTTTTGATTTTCAGCATTTTGATTAATATGTGCCCAAGTGTGATTGTGTTTGATACTATCTCACTTGGGGTTTGCTGAGCATCCTGGACTTATGGCTTACTCTTTGGTGGTCACAAATTTAGATAAATTTTGGCCAATATGTTATCAAATATTTTTCTGCCCCATCCAACTCCACTCTCCTTAAAAAGACACATATGGTGAACCGCTTGCTTCTACCAGGTCATGAAATCTCTGGGGGGTTTTCCCCTATTTTTTTTCTCCCTCTGTGTTTCAACTTGTATTATTTCTTTTCATATGTTTTCAATTTCAATTATCCTTTTTTCTGTTATACCCAGTCCTCTAGCAATCCTGTCTTATTATATATATAGGATATGGTATTCTTCAATGCTGAGTTTTCTGTTTTGTAAACTTCAACAGTTTCATATATTTCCTAAAATTCTCAATTGCATTATTTATTATTTTCTTCTTTTCCTGGAGATTATCTAAATTATCTATGATTATTACGTTAAAAGTCTTTATCTGCTAATTCAAACACCTGGTTCACTTCTGGATTAATTTCTATAGACTACATTTTCCTTCTTTTTTTAAAATTTTATTTTATTATGTTATGTTAATCACCATACATTACATCATTAGTTTTTGATGTAGTGTTCCATGATTCATTGTTTGCGTATAACACCCAGTGCTCCATGCAGTACGTGCCCTCTTTAATACCCATCACTGAGCTAACCCATCCCCCCACCCCCTCCCCCCTGGAACCCTCAGTTTGTCTCTCAGAGTTCATAGTCTCTCATGGTTCATCTCCCCCTCCGATTTCCCCCCCTTCATTTTTCCCTTCCTGCTATCTTCTTCTTTTGTTTTGTTTTGTTTTGTTTTGTTTTTTAACATATAATGTATTATTTGTTTCAGAGGTACAGGTCCATGATTCAACAGTCTTACACAGTTCACAGCGCTCACCATAGCACATACCCTCCCCAATGTCTATCACCCAGCCACCCCATCCCTCCCACCCCACCCCCCACTCCAGCAACCCTCAGTTTGTTTCCTGAGATTAAGAATTCCTCATATCAGTGAGGTCATATGATACATGTCTTTCTCTGATTGACTTATTTAGCTCAGCATAATACCCTCCAGTTCCATCCATGTCATTGGAAATGGTAAGATTTCATTCCTTTTTGATGGCTGCATAATATTCCATTGTATATATATACCACATCTTCTTTATCCATTCATCTGTTGATGGACATCTTGGCTCTTTCCATAGTTTGGCTATTGTGCTTTTGCTTTTTTTTTTTAAGATTTTATTTATTTATTTGACAGAGAGAGACACAGTGAGAGAGGGAACACAAGCAGGGCAAGTGGGAGAGGGAGAAGCAGGCTTCCCGCTGAGCAGGGAGCCAGATACGGGGCTCGATCCCAGGACCCTGGGATCATGACCTGAGCCGAAAGCAGACACTTAATGACTGAGCCACCCAGGTGCCCCCATAGTTTGGCTATTGTGGACATTGTTGCTATAAACATTGGGGTGCATGTACCCCTTCAGATCACTACACTTGTATCTTTGGGGTAAATACCCAGTAGTGCAATTGCTGGGTCGTATGGTAGCTCTATTTTCAACTTTTTGAGGAACCTCCATACTGTTTTCCAGAGTGGCTGCACCAGCTTGCATTCCCACCAATAGTGTAGGAGGGTTCCCTTTTCTCCGCATCCTCGCCAACATCTGTCATTTCCTGACTTGTTAATTTTAGCCATTCTGACTGGTGTGAGGTGGTATCTCATTGAGGTTCTGATTTGGATTTCCCTGATGCTGAGTGATGTTGAGCACTTTTTCATTTGTCTGTTAGCCATTTGGATGTCTTCTTTGGAAAAATGTCTGTTCATGTCTTCTGCCCATTTCTTGATTGGATTCTTTGTTCTTTGGGTGTTGAGTTTGATAAGTTCTTTATAGATTTTGGATACTAGCCCTTTATCTGATATGTCATTTGCAAATATCTTCTCCCATTCTGTTGATTGTCTTTTGGTTTTGTTGACTGTTTCCTTTGCTATGCAAAAGTTTTTTATCTTGATGAAGTCCCAATAGTTCATTTTTGCCCTTGCTTCCTTTGCCTTTGGTGATGCATCTAGGAAGAAGTTGCTGTGGCTGAGATTGAAGAGGTTGCTGCCTGTGTTCTCCTCTAGGATTTTGATGGACTCTTGTCTCACATTTAGGTCTTTTATCCATTTGGAGTCTATTTTCGTGTGTGGTGTAAGGAAAGGGTCCAGTTTCATTCTTCTGCATGTGGCTGTCCAATTCTCCCAACACCATTTGTTGAAGAGACTGTCTTTTTTCCATTGGACATTCTTTCCTGCTTTGTCAAAGATGAGTTGACGATAGAGTTGAGGGTCCATTTCTGGGCTCTCTATTCTGTTCCATTGATCTATGTGTCTGTTTTGTGCCAGTACCATACTGTCCTGATGAATACAGCTTTGTAATAGAGTTTGAAGTCTGGAATTGTGATGCCACCAGCTTTGCTTTTCTTTTTCAACATTCCTCTGGCTATGCGGGGTCTTTTCTAGTTCCATACAAATTTTAGGATTATTTGTTCCATTTCTTTGAAAAGAGTGGAGGGTATTTTGATAGGGATTGCATTAAATGTATAGATTGCTCTAGGTAGCATTGACATCTTTATCATATTTGTTCTTCCAATCCATGAGCATGGAACGTTTTTCCATTTCTTTGTGTCTTCCTCAATTTCTTTCATGAGTATTTTATAGTTTTCTGAGTACAGATCCTTTGCCTCTTTGGTTAGATTTATTCCTACATATCTTATGGTTTTGGGTGCAATTGTAAATGAGATCAACTCTTTAATTTCTCTTTCTTCTGCCTTGTTGTTGGTGTATAGAAATGCCACTGATTTCTGTGGATTGATTTTTTATCCTGCCACTTTACTGAATTCCTGTATGAGTTCTAGCAGTTTTAGGGTGGAGTCTTTCAGGTTTTTCTCTTAAACATAGGTCACATTTCCCTCTGTCTTTGATAATTATTTCCTATTCACAACTATTGCCCCTTTAAAACCTGAACTAAATCTCACCTCACAAGTGTCAGGTGTCCTGAATTTCACTGTCTTTTCCCAGTCTTACACCCATCACAAACCGGTCCCTCTGGATCACTGGGACATCAGTGAAGATTGCTGATGAAGAGTTCACTGCCCTTGAATTCAGACACACTGGGTTTTCGTCCAAGCTTCTGTATGAGCTGATAAACCTTGGACAAGTTATACAAACTCTCTCTTAACATCATAATCCTAATCTATAGACCATAAATAATAAAAACTATCTTTTGTATTATTTGCAGATTAAATGGGATTATCACATGAAGATTCTAGCACAGTTCCTGGCATATTCAAGACGTTTAATCAAAGTAATTACTATTATATTTAAATGATGTAATAAATATAAGTCATACTACTTATCAAGAGAATATTTGTTGACCACCAAATATATACTATCTGCTCCTAAGTTTGGGAATTCAGTATTTACCAAGTGTGAGATTGTCTCTTCCCTCAAGACATTTACCTTCTAACAGAGGAAATAAAAAATAAACATGCAAACAAATACTTAAACAAGATCATTTCAGGCTGTAGGAAAACAGGAGCATGATGAGGGTGACACTCTAGTTTGGATGGTTGAGGAAGAACTTTCAGACAAAGCACTTTAGGACAGAGACTAAATGGTAACCATTGTAAGTGGTAGAAGAGCTTTCCATGCAAAATAACAGCATATGTAAAGACCCTGGGTCAAGAATAAGCTTGATGAATTAAAAGTTCAGAAATAAAGCCAGTGTAGCTAAAAGCATAAAAAGGAAAATGTGGAAGGGCATGAAGGTCAGAAGAAGTCAGGAGCCAAATCAGGTAGGGCTTTGTGAAAGGTGTTTAGTCTTTGCTTAATAATGATGGGGAGTATAAGAGATCTTTTTAGCAATGAATTTTAGTGTGACAAGGAAGAAAGCAGTGCAATTTTAGCAGGCCATAGTAATAATGCTGGTAAGAGATGATGGTGTTTTGAATTAAGATGGAAAGTGCTGGACAAGGTGAGAAGGGTAGGACCAGGGATATATTTTGAAGGTAATGTTGACACAATTTTCTGTGAGATTGGATGTGGAATGTGAGAGAAAAAAATGACACAGTGAATGACCTTAGATTTTTTACCTAAGCAAGTAGGTAACTGAAGATGTCTTTTGCTGAAATGAGGAGTACCAGAGAGAGTCATACTGTGGGTGGGGGGAGAGGATAGTGGAGCAGAGAATCCAGATTTCTGTTCTGTTTGTTAACTTCAGGATATTCTTAGACATCCAAGTGGAGATGCTGAGCAAATATATAGATAGGCAAGTCCAGAATTCAGTATGTGGGAAGGGTTAAGACTACATAACACACTTAGTAAGCACTTAATAATAGATTGTTAATACTTTTTCTGAGTGTAGAGAAAATATAAATTAAGACTTGGATGTTCATATCAGGCAGATTTAGGCAGCATGAAACTCCAGATCCCACTGTACAAAAATGAATAAAGTCGTCACTTCCACCTCCTTTCCTAGGTCTCCCTCTCCACCCCTTCTCACAAGTTTGAAAACACATTCTGGGAAATAAACATTGTTTCCTTCAGTGTTTTAAGCTGATCATTTAAATTTTGAAAATGGTATTTAAAACAATTCTTAATGTCCAGAGAACCAAAAATTGGAAACTCAAAATCTATGGATAAATTGGAAAACAAATCTATGTGTTTAACCAAACAGAGGTGTTGGGGTGGACATGATATGAATAAGGAAGTAGCCAAAAAGGTATATTTCTAAAGTGCTACAAAGACAAAAGGTAAAGATTCTCCCTGATGCATATTCAATGTTTGCACCAGGCAGAGGATAAAAGAAGAATGTCAGTGTAAATCCCAAAGACTGTGAAGAGGGCTGCTATGTAAAGCAAATACTAAAACCAAATCACCCCAGAAAATAAGAGTTACCTGGTTTTCAGCACCTGTCATCCCACACTTTTCAGTCAATCTGACTGACAAGTGGAAATGACAGGCTAAAAGTAGGGAAGACAAGGGATCTGAAGCCAGAAAATCAATCATCTCTCACCAGCCACACCTCCTTTCTATGGCACAGTACCTCCAGGACCATCTTGAGGATAGCAAAAGTTTGGGAGATGTATATAGTCACGGTCTCAAAAAGTTTGGGAATCAAATCAAGGTACTCAAGGATACTAGCCTATTGTAACTGAAATCAATAAACCCTTTGCTTAACACTCCTCACTGAAATCAACTATCAAAGCAACAATTGCTTCCATTTGGTTGCTGGAGAATGGCTGGTATGGGGAATCCATGGATATGTAAGCTTTAAAGCTTACTACCCAGCGCTAAAGTTTACTGTATGACCTTGAGCATCTTCCTTAAATTCCTGAGCCTTGATTAACTCAACAGTAAAATAAGGAAAATTTTATCTCCCTTTCAGAATTGTTCATGACTGTAAAAGACATAAATAAAATCTCTGACATGGTTCAAGACACAGAGTAAAGGATATGCTCAAAAGATATCATTTATTTCTCCATAACCCTTCTCTCTACTTCTAGGCATGATGTGTGTGTCTCTGCTTATTTCCTTCCACCTTGCAACACAATTGGTCATTTACTCTCATTCTCTCCCAGTAGAATATAGCCCCCTAGAGGGAAGAGACCCTGGTTAATTCATCTCTATAGCTCTCCAGTATTTCCAGAATACCAAATGTCCCAGCACTGGTGCCAACTAAATGTTTGTAAAATGAATCAATGAATGTAAACAGAGGAGAGGTCTGTGTTCTCTATTCTTCTGAGCAGATCCAGGGACCAAGTTACCCTGGTAAAAAGGAGGGCTTACTCCAGACCTGCATTAAGCCATCTCAAGTGGCAATCTCAGGGCCTGCTGTGGCATGCCAATGCCACACTGTCATCAAACTACCAGTGATGAGAGCCTGTGGACCTCACCTTCATCCCCACTTGTTGTCTCACCATACTGGGCCACACCATGAGAATGTGATCTCTTCCAGATGGAAGGAAGAGAATAATTGGATGGTGGTATGTGAGCATGTACATGAGCTTCTCTCCCAGTTGTTGTTGTATGTTTAAATTACTTGAATTCAATAGAATTCAACAACTCTTTCTGTCCTGACAATATTTCTCCTGATCCCAAAGGTCATCTTTCCTTTCAGATGCTGTAGCCAAGCTTCAATTTCTCCTTTTATTTTTAATTAAAGCCCCATCATCTATTGACTCTGCAGACTCTTTTGAAAATGCCTGATGAGATGGAAGTTTCATTACTTTCAAATCAATTCCCAATCCAGCTATGCTTCCTTGCAGTCAGTGGGGCCCAAGCCCTGTGAGCCTCTTCTGTGGCACTGCACAGAATGAACAGAGTATTCAAATAATTCACATGGGCCAATAGGAGCTGCCCATAACTGTTTCCCTAAAAAGCCAGGCCATATTCCCTGGATCGTAGTAAAGTCTTCTACTTCTCATTAACCACACAACACAACCCTCCCTATTGCAGAAACCATATTAAAGATACAAAGATGTAGTAAGTAGTTGATGCATTTTATGGAATTACAACATGTTTCTCATCTATCAGGTGAGGGTGTGGGACTTGGTAACCTCTAGGTCTGGCACAATCCCATAGTAAAACTAAAGCTTGATGGAAACTTAGACATTACCATACCTAATACTCTCTCTTTAGAGATGTGAAACAGAGAACAAAGATATCTGACTCATCAACCAGGCATGAAATCTACCATCTAAGCATCAAAAAAGTGTTGAGCTTCTACTATGTGGCAGGAATTTATATCCCTACTTATAGGTGAGGAGACTGAGGTTCCAGAATGCATAAATGACTTTTTCTGTCCCCAAAGAATCAAAGTTGGAGACAAGTTCTTCTGTCTAAATGTATTATATTCTTTTCTATTCTAATTAACTGGTAATCATATTTTTCCTTAACAAGAAGAAGCAGTATTTTCTCATTTTAATTTGGAAGTGAGCAAATAAGATTATACCTCAGTGCTTTATTCTGGTGTGTGATTCATTTATTTTCCCCTGGGTTATGTTTATTTAAAGCTTAATTAACCAGGAACCTTTGTGAGCCAAGACCAGATGGACCAAACCAATGAACAAATTCAGAGGGAGCAAGATACAGTGCATTGCGTGTGTGACCACTCACCTGCTCTTCATCACAGTGGTTGGTGTCTTGATTCTGAATGTACCTGGAGTCTTTACTCATCCCTAGATTCCCCATGTACAAAATAGAAAGCTTCTGGGGAAGCTTTTGGAGATGCATGAGGATGAAAGCACCCTGGATATATGTGTCTGTTCTGAATAACACTACCCTTGGTTCTGCCCAAATTTATGCACAGTAGCTATAGCTAGAGGTATCCCTTGCTCTTGTTATAAAGCCAGACTAGGAGATTGGAAACTGTCAGTGAAATGCTATACTTAAGTTGCAGAGTTTAAGGAACATGTTAGGTATTGTGTTCAAAGATTTATGCGATTTTCCATTCTTGATGTGCACAAATGTATCCATTGCCTAAAACATTTTAATTTTGTATGGTAATTATAGTCTATAAGGGACTTTCTTATGTAGCCATTTTTTTATCTTTCCATTAACCCTGCAAGATAAACAGAGTCTTAATATCACAAATGTATACATAAAGAGTCTGAAAGTCAGAAAGATTAAGGAACTTGTCCAAAGTCATATAGCTAATAAGTAAGAGCTAGGATTAAAAGCCCTAGGATTCTGCTTTTTAGTTTGGTGCTCATTTCATTATATATACGTACACCCACACACACTCACACACACACACACATGCATGCTCATACACATGCAAACATGCACACTCTCACACACACATGCACGCACATTCTTGCACACACACATCAGAGAACCATTCAGCATCTGTCCATAACTACAACATATACATCAAATTATTGTAAATCCCTTGAACATTCATTATTTGAATGTCACCAGAAATAAGTACTACTTTTACCAAAGATGAAATGGAAATTAAAAAGTGGGTGTCAGCTCAAACTGCAACTTTATTTCAGCCATTGATGAGGGCTTACATTATGAAGGATTTCTCCCAACTTCAGAGGGCAAAACAATACAGCAGAGTTGTGCAAGGTGCAGGAAATGGGGTTTACATTTGTATGTATGATTAAGTGCCTTTAAATTCTGTAAGAAATGTTTACCCCTGAAATAACTTCACCCAGGACTTGACACTTTTCTCTTTCCAAATTTGAAACTCACACTAAGAAATTGTGCATTCTTTCACAAATACTTTTATTTTTGCCTTTCTGGAATGACACATCTACCATCCTCTGCAGCAGAGAATGCAGGTCAAAATGTTTCAATGTGATCCTACTTAACCCCAAGGATTCAGAAGAACATATGAATTTAAAAGGTGCTCTATAATATATTTTCACATTTTCTTTTCTCCAATCATCTGATTGACAAACTTAAATATTTAACAAAACCTAAAGAAAATAAAAAGACTTCAAGGTGCATAAAACCTGAACTTTAAATTACATAAAATTCTATTCTTTTGTTTGTGTGTCATTTATTTTTATCATTTTCCATCTGATAACTCCATCTCCCCATTTTTGGATTCTAGAATACTAATTCCATCAGGTTCCTGGAAATAAGACTGTTGTTCTCTCCCTATTCTGTGGATTACATTGAAAAGGTATCCATCAACAGTACTTTCCCGCTAAATCATGCCAAATACACATGTATGTGAAAATAGCAGGAAGAGCTGGATATTCTTCTTTGAAGAATACCCCAATCCAGTTGGATTCCCCACCAGCATCAAGAAGAGCAACAGCTCCTGGAAATATTAGGTTCAGACAGCCAAAGGTCTGGGGATGGAATAGCACCTGATAAACATGTAAAATACTTCAAATATTGTGCTAGGAATTCTCACATACAAATCTCATTTGATACCCATATTAACCAAATTTAATCATGGGCAAATAATGGTTCACAAAAACTAAATAATTTGCTAGTTACAAAGCTACTGAATGGTAGAAAAAAAATTAAGTCCACTATACTTCATAATGACAACTGCTAACTGCAATTTCTGTCAGTAACTCTGATGGCTTCCCTAGTTGACCTCAAATCTTTGATCATCAGCAAGGAGCCTGAGGAGCTTGATGACTCAATGTTACTCTTTGTAGCTATTTCAGTACCATGATTGGGGACAGCTCCCATCCCTGGGCAGAGGATAAGGAGCTCTCCTCATTCAAGAGACTTATTTAAAAACTACTACAAGTAGTTAAATTAGTGAAATCAAAATCTTTATATACTATGTTCACAAATGCCTCTGCAATTCTGTCTCTCTGTACCTGAGACAGGACCTAAAATCCAGATTTGTGGTTTCTTTTGAAGTTCAAATAAACATTCAGACTTTTTATTAACACCCACTAACTACACTAGATATTGATTCTCTAGAGAGACACTTAAAGATCCAAAAGCCTTATCAAAGGACCTCATGTTTCTTCACATGTCTATCCATGTATCTAAGCTACATCTCAGAAATCTACCATAGGGTAGATTTCAACAAATTTCAAAAGTGACAGTGTGAGTGAAATACTTCCATGAGAAATAGCATTTCCTTTTCTTCCAGATACTGGAGGAATTTCATTCCAGTATCAATTTTATCCTGAAGCTTTAATTAAGGCCCCAGTAGCCTATTGATGCATTCAGTATGAAGATTTACCTTGGGGGCAGAAGAATCATAAGCTAAATAAACAATAGTAAGCAGGGTGTCAGGAGGATCAAAGAAAAACTCAAGCTTGATCCAATTGATATGTTAAAGACTGAATCAGGAGCTGCAGGGGGGGGAAGGATGAGTTTGCCAACCTTCCCAGTGCCCTTATTTGTGTGTGAACACTCCCGTCTGCTTGCCCTTCTTCATGTGTCTCTGATGGAAATGAGACATGGCTAGTCCTGAGAGGAGCATGGTTGGCCAGTAACTTGAGGTCTTCCCCCTGAGAAGCTTATGTGAAGCTTTTACAAACAATCCTATCAGGAATTAGAGAGTCCCTCACTCAAATTTTTCTGGGCCTGTCATTTCATGCATATTCACTATACCACTAATACCACCACCACTGATGTTCTTTAAGAGAAATAAAAAATTCTTAAGGAATTCCATTCTTATTCTTGCAGGGACAGAGTAATCGTGTGTGTGTGTGTGTGTGTGTGTGTTTGAATCAGGGTGATGGTAAATATGCTATCGATTTTTTGAATTAATAAACTGATCAGGTTCAGCAAAGGATCATCAGAATGTCTGGTTCATGAATCAAAGGATGTTTATGAAATAACATCCAGGAGAGGCTCTGTCCAGAGTATGTGTCAAGGCCCTAAGAGACGCAGCTGTAAGGGGCTTCTACCTTTGCACAAATACTTAGCCATGGGACATTATGCACAGATGGGTCATGAGCACTATGTCAGAGACTGTCACATCTTAGGAATGAATGACTGCGGTGCAAACTAACATCTGAGGATGCAAAGGTTTCCTCAAGTTCAGGGAAAAAATAAAACCAGAAACAGTACTTGAAGAACTGTTTACATAATTAAGAAGATGAGAAGTGAGGGGGGGGGAAGAAGAGTGAGTAGCTGGACCTATTTGTTGAGCACCTACTAAGCACCAAGTGTGAGTATAAATAGTTTTCATGCACTAACTTATTTCACTCTCTTAACAACTCTGTGAGTGAGCTACTAGTAAAATTTCCATTTTTCAGATCAAACACTGAGACTTAGGAATATTAAGTAATTGATCCAATGTCAACCAACTGAAATCAGGCTTTTAATTCTAAAGCCAATGTTCTTAACAACTATAAGAGAAAAAGAAGCAAAAAGAAGAGTAAGAGATGGGGGAAGAAGCAAAACACATATTTTAAGTGCTTAATATATTTCAACAGATTTTCATCTACATCAGAGCTCTGTGAAAGACACTACTGCAAAGGAATTATTATGTGACCCTTTATGAAAAATGTTTGCCAACCACTGAAATTGTGTATATGAAAATGATGCATAAAAGTGCAGAATCCTTAAGAAGAAAGTTAGTGTGATCTCTTGCACAGCCTTCACCTAAATCCTTCCCTTTCTCCACTTCCCTAAACGTTAGGCAAACTAAGGTAAAAGCTCATAATCTTGGATACCAGAAATTCTGATGCAGGGGTATGTACAATTTCTTTAGAAAGCAAATCCTTTCTATACTTCCAGATGAAACTCTGGAACAGCAGAAATCACACTTTTGCTTGGAAGCAGCAATTTGGAAAATTCCTATCCGTGTTTCTCTCCATGAAGAGACCAGGGAACTGTCTCTACTCATCAGTTCCTCAGAGATGAGAAGCCATGTGGTGTCATGGGGATACCAAGAAAACTTTAGGATCAGACCAGCAGCATTAATTTGCCCACTCTGCTACTTCTTCAATGTGCAAACTTCACCTCTTTGAGTCTATTTCTTCATTTATGTATAAATTTCACCCGTTTCAGAGCTCAAATTTAAATCCTCCATAGAACTTAATTTTTGGCAGCTTCTGCATAGCCATAATTAATGAAGAACAAGTTCAAAACAGCAAATGCTGAGCATATGGGTATTCCAGAGACATATCAACATCATTATCAGGAAAAATGAGATGTCACTCAGTGTGTACATAGCAGTTTTCAGATCCAACCCAAATGAAAATTAATATCCCTCCCTTTGGTACAATATGGACCACAAATATCATACAATTTGCCCTAATATCAACATTACAGGTGACTTGGTATACAATAAAAAATATAAAATGGGAAATAAGTTTATGTTCTTTCTGTATTTCTGATACATGGACAATCCCATGTGCCTGGATTGGTGCCAGAAGCAAGGACAAGGACTAAAGAATTTTACAATTTGTCCATTTTTCTTTTCTTCAGATAAATTTTAATTTCCAGCAATATATTTTCAATTAATAGGTTCACTAAAAGATTTGCCAAAACTGAATAACCAGCCAGATCGGGGTTTCAACATACAGCCTCTATGGTCCTCACTGTGAAGAAGAAGCCTGTTCCACATCTTTCAGAATGTTCCTGTCCTGAACACTTAGGCCCTAATGGAAAGGAAATTACTTTATTCACAGCTTCCTATTTGCCAAGCACACCACAAATATTCTTTCATTTTCCCCTCTTTATACCCAGATTTTATAGATGCAGAGCCTGAAGTTCATTGAGAAGAGTAACTGGCCCAAGGTCATAGGAGAAAAGGAAAAACTTTCATATGAGAGATGATAAGCCTTTGAGAATTGAATGAGTCCCTTATGGGAAGTTCCAGGCACTGAAGACATGGAGTGGCAAGATAGAGGTACCACTTGTGATTAAGAAGTCTTACTTGGAGATCCTTAAATGATCACAGGTTTCTGCTTCTCTTTCTGTCAAAGTATCTGTGTCTGCCCAGTGTATCAGAGTTTCTGATTCCCCTGGTGAAGGAGGAGATGGCTGGTCAAACAGGAGTCACCAGCAAGGGAAAATGTTAAGTGCAAGCTTTCTGAACCTCACAGATAAAATCAGCAAGAAGAGCAAGAAGGGATCCTGCACCTTGTAGCTTCTTTGAAAACAGCCACCAAACCAGAGAGGAGGCAACAAATAATTTCCTTTGTGTCTTACAAAGTAACCACAATAATAGGAACTGGAGAAGGGGACTCTCTGGACTTTGGTGTAGGCTTTTGTCTATTTGTCTGCCTGTCCCACCACATACTGGACACCAGTATATACTATTACAGTATATAAATGTTGGATAATCAAATGAATAAAAAATAATTGAAAAAAATAATGCTGGAAGGAAGGAAGGAAGAAAGGAAGGAAGGAAGGAAGGAAGGAAGGAAGGAAGGAAGGAAGGAAGGAAGGAAGGAAGGAAGGAAGGAAGGAAGGAAGGAAAACTCTCCTAAAGCTATAACCAGCAAGTCAGATAATCCATGGACTTCCCGCTCAAACCAGGGAGGGTCTGTAATAACAATAATGAAACTTAAACTTGAGAAACAGCCACTTGCACAGGGCTCTTCCAAGACCCTAGGAGGAGCTATATAGCAATGTATTCACAAGACCTTAAGGTTTTGCAAAATTTGTAAAAGTAAGAAGTTTAAACCACAACTGTTTAAAGCTTCTGTCTCTGCTTTCTCTTGTGGACCAACATTAGAGTAGCCATCTGTATTTCTAGATCAGCTAAGGAAGGGCATATATTTTGTTTGGGTTTATTGGGACATATTTATGTGGCTCACAATCCTTCTCATGAACAGTGACATTGTTGCTGTAGGAAGGTTGAAATAACTTCCAGGAATAATCTTACTGTGCTGACTCACCTGGCATCATAACAGGACTTGAGGAGAAATCATAATACAAACATGACCCAAAACTCTTGGTACCAGAAGCATGTAGACAATGGAGGGAAAATGGGTTTAAAATGTGTGGAGTCAGGAGCTAGTCTATAAAACTTCTTCCAACCAACAGGTAAATTTGTAAGCAAATGATTTCATTCTAATTAATCCCAAGGCAAAATGAAAAAATTTCTCTTGTCAGAAGATACTTGATAAAGTACCTTAAACAATTATAAATGCATTTTTTATTGATGGGAATCATGTGAAATAGAATGTATCAAACCATATCCCTGGGTTTGTAATTCTGTAGCAGTATAACAGGCAATGGATATAGCACTATGTCAAGTTGGATGCTTTATGTGTCCCAATGCAACAAACTGGATCTGAGCATGTCCAATACATGAGACAAAGTCTGGTGATCCCAGACAAAAAGACACAGAAAATGGCCTCTGATATAGCAAAGCCACCTGAAGAAAAAAATGTTTCAACAACAAACTGCCTGCACATTTTTATCTGTATGTCAATGGGTATGAGAGTTGATTACATAATTATGGATCTCAAACAATGTGGCAACAATTTAATGTATCTATTTGTAATTATTTATGTCTTAATTTGATAATAATTTTGTATATTTGTATAGAATTATCCACAGAAGTATTTCAGTATATATCTGCATAGATGTTCATAAGTAAATATATAATAGCAATGAAAGTCATTAATAAAAATTGGCAGGTAATTGACAAAATTTATACTTTCTTGCCTTTATGTGTCTGAGGTATTTTTTAGCACTTTTAATATTATAAATTATATTATTTATTTTTGTATTAGAAGTAAATATTCATTTTACACCTAATTTTGTATTTTAAGTGTTTGTTTTAAGAAACCTAACACACGTGTGCATATACATACACACAAACAAATTATATCAGCCCTGAAAAATAAAACCTAAATCCACCTCTGAGCTCACAAGGGTGAAGCTTTTTATCAACAGTTCAGCCTTTGAATTTTTGTTTAATTCGATTTTGTTTTTCTCTTCCTGCCTTGAGTAGCAGATGATTCAGAGCTTGTTTATAGCAAAAAGCCAAGGAGTATGCTGCTGAGAACATTGGGACTGACCAGTAATGGAACAGGCAGTGGGGAGGGGGTGTGTTGTCCTTTTGATCCTTTTTTCATTTTCCACCTGGTCCAGGAAATCAGGGCCTGAAAACCCTCCAGATGCTCGGGGCAAACATCCTGCTGCAACTGCGTTCCAGGTTGGTGTGCTCTCTTCTCCCTGCTCTGCCCCATTCTCCCCAGCACGTTTATATGCAGCCTTCTCCACACACACGCTGGCTCTTGTCACAGTAACAGATGATTCCCGGTAAAGGTCACTGGCCCAAGGCTACATTTATTAGCAGCAGTTTTCTGTCCTAGCTGGCGGAATTACTCCTGAACCTGCGGAAGGAAACAGCTGCCAGAAGGAGTCAAGGGGACTCCGGGTGGGTATTTACGGACCTTGTGTGCCTGCTTGTGCACAGGCAAGCATGACCACTATAAGTGGTCTCACTCTAAGTGAGACCTTCCATTTTCGCCCAGCTAGACTCATAAAAATCCTCATAGCATCATAAAGAAAAAAAAGGAAATAGTAAAAAAATAAAATGTCTCCTGAAAGGGGCGCCTGGGTGGCTCAGTTGGTTAAGCGACTGCCTTCGGCTCAGGTCATGATCCTGGAGTCCCAGGATCCAGTCCCGCATCGGGCTACCTGCTCAGCAGGGAGTCTGCTTCTCCCTCTCCCACTCCCCCCTCTTGTGCTCTTTCTCTCTCTCACTCTCTCTCTCAAATAAATAAATAAAATCTTAAAAAAAAAATGTCTCCTGAAACATTTGTCTCAAGCAGGTATAGGTCCATGTCTCATTTTTCCTATGTGCTTCTGAGCTCCCCAGCTACTATGCACAACTGAAATTACTGAAAACGCCACAAGGGCAGACTCAAACCTGCTGAATGAAGTCAATGGTAGAACTGGCTTGGCTTGATGCTCAGCGTATGGGAATTTCTGGCTAAGTGAGCCAGCAATTTCATCACACAGTGGTTGAGTCAGTAGTGGCATATGGCCAGAGGATTTTTCTCTAGAAGGTAATTCAAGATAGGTATATAGCCTCTCACCTGCTCTTTGCTACGGGGTCACTTCAACATGTACTCTCTCTAGTGAAATATAGTTCCTCATTGATGAATATCCTGTTTGAGGATACAAGGTAGACAGAAATACAAAGGGAAACAAAAATGGTGCCCATCTTCAGAGTTCACAATCTAGTGTTAGAAAAAAAAAGACTGCGAAATAGCATTTTACCAAGCTATGTGACATTGGAAACTGGGGAAGGAAGCAACTACGTGGGTCCTCAGTGGTGTTTCAGTGAGGAAGAAGCACAGCAAGTTTCTTCATGATGAGTGAAATTCAGGAGGAAGGCGAGTGGGAGGGATATTCTGAGGAGAGACCATCACAACAGGAGAACGAGCATGTGAATAAACCACAGCCATTCCAAGGCACAGTATATAAAGAATTTGGCATATGTAAGGTACAGAGTGATGCCAGGAGATGCTGCTGAGGGGTCAGGCTGAAGCTACCTCCTACAAAACCTAGTGAGGGAATCTTTAAGGCATTTCCCATGGACTTAACTCATGAGTTAGAAAGCCAAGGGTTCTTATGTTTCCCATTTAAAAAATATGAGAAAGTTAGTGCCCCCAAGTTGCTGAAACTTTATTCCAGAAGTTATTTTGTGTGGTTCAACTGACAATCCCTTTCAGCTCCACCTGGCAATATTTCCTTACTGGAGCACCTCAAAGAACTGACTCCAGCTTCAGCGAAATGAGGAAATTGTAAGTACAGGCAAGGCAATTAGAGGGCAGCCCAGGTGGAGTAAGGTAGGTAGGATTACTTTTCCAGACTGAGCTTCAAATTCAATGTTAGTTAATTAACTCCATGGAGTTTTAGTTTCTTTCCTCTTCCAACTGTAATCTCCCCACTCATCAAGAGAAATACAAGAAAATAAGATTTTTCAGAGGCATAAAAGAGACAGGGCGTCTAGCACCAGGCGTGTAGGCACACCTTGTGAGACCATAATTACAATTTCAACCTTCAGCCACCACTTGCCTAGGCTGAACTAGGTAATTATTCCAGTACTGGAGTCACTCTGTGTTTCCTGTAGCTGAGATTGCCAGCAAATCCAGGTGGGAATGTGGAGTGGGGGTACATAAAGGAGAAATATTTTTGACAAATATACTGAAACACATGTATACTAATGAGTGTTACCTCCAGGAAAATAATTGCCATGAGAGGTTACTAAAAAAACAATACACGTAATCCAATGATGCTTACTCTGTCAAATACGTTAAGTTCGTCTTTTGTTCTTGAAACTTGATTGCTTCTCAAGCCATCAGATATGAAAAATCTCCCAACTTTATCCTCTAAATCAGTCTGAAATCTAAGTGTTCAAAGTCCTGTAAGTCTTAACTGGGGGCAGTTTTGCCCCCTAAATGTTTGGCAATATCTGGAGATGTTTCTGGTCACCACAACTAGAGAGCATGTGCCACTGACATCTAGTGAGGCAAGTGATACTGCTAAGCATCCTGTCACACACAGGACAATGCCCCCTCCAACAAATAATGGATGAGAGAAGGAACATGGAAATGAAGATGATAGATATACATACACAAGGTATGAAGGAGGCAAAACTGGCAGAGTCAACCACCATGAATGTGAACGACAGGGGAGAAGTAGGGACCTACAGCCAGGCCTCCAACTTCAGTGACTAAGAACAAACTCATACAATTCACCAAGAGAAAGAATTCAAGCAGGGGTGCAGAGGTGACCTGCAGGAAGAGAATGGAGAGGAAAGAACCACAGATCTGTACCTCTGAAAGAAATAATACATTATATGTTTAAAAAAAGAAGAAGAAGAAGAAGATAGTAGGAGGGAAGAATGAAGGGAAATTGGAGGGGGAGATGAACCATGAGAGACGATGGACACTGAAAAATACACTGAGGGTTCTAGAGGGGAGGGGGATGGGAGGATCGGTTAGCCTGGTGATGGGTATTAAAGAGGGCACGTTCTGCATGGAGCACTGGGTTTTATATGCAAATAATGAAGCATGGAACACTACATCAAAAACTAATGATGGGGGGGCGGAGCAAGATGGCGGAGGAGTAGGAGACCTGGATTTCATCTGGTCTCAGGAATTCAGCTGGACAGGGATCAAACCATTCTGAACACCTACAAACTCAACAGGAGATCAAAGAAAAGAATAGCAACAACTCTCTGAACAAAAAAGCAACCATTTTCTGGAAGGTAGGACGTGCAGAGAAGTGAATCCGAGGTGATATTCAGGAGGATAGGCGGTGGGGGAGGGGGGATCCATCGGCTGCTTCTGGCAAGTGACAGAGCCACAGAACACAAAATCAGAACTTTTAGAAGTCTGCTCTGCTGAGGGACATCGCTCCAGTGGCTAAGCGGGAGGTGGAACCCTCGTGGGACACTGTGGTCTCAGGACCCTTGGGGTCACAGAAAGACTGGGGTGCCTGAGTGCAGCAGAGCTCCCAGGTATTGGAGCGGGGAAGCTGGCTGCAGAGACGGAGCCGAGGAATGGGCTTTCAGCTCGGGGTTGCCATAAACAGTGATCCACGGCACAGTCGGGCCACTGCTCCTGCAGCATAGACACAACAAGCAGCAGATCTGGGGAGATTCCCCTTCTTCCCCCGGGAGGAGCAGTGCAGGAGCGCACCGCAGGGATCTGCTGGGTTTGGAGACTCCATACTGAGTCGGGTGCCAGAGATAGAAATGCTCAGTCACAGGCCGGGTGAGCACGGAGTGCGGCCGGAGACCGGGGAGACGGGAGTGATTGACTGCTTTTCTCTGGGGCTCACTGAGGAGTGGGGCCCCAAGTTCGCAGGTTCTCAGGGTGGAGATTGAGAGGCCGCCATTTTCACTCTCGTCTTCCAAAGCTGTACAGAAAGTTTGCAGGGGAAAAAAGCTCCTGAGACCAAACCCGAGGAGATTACTTAGCCCAGAATGGACAAGGGCGAGGCAATTCTGTCTCTGGCAAAGATATTTGGGAACCACAGCAACAGGCCCCTCCCCCAGAAGATCAGCAAGAACAGCCCGCCAAGACCAAGTTTACCGATCAATGAGAAAGGCAGAACTCCAGTGCTAGGGGAATAATGCACATAGAATCCATGGTTTTTTACCATGATTCTTTAGACTTTCAAAGTTAATTTTTTTTAACTGTCTTTTTTTTTTGAAATTTTCTTTTTCCTTTTTTCAACCAACATCTTATCAATCCCTTATTTTTTTTTAAAGATTTTATTTATTTATTTATTTGACACAGAGAGAGAGTGGAATCACAAGTACGCAGAGCGGCAGGCAGAGGGAGAGGGAGAAGCAGGCTCCCTGCTGAGCAGGAAGCCCAATGTGGGGCTTGATCCCAGGACCCTGAGATCATGACCTGAGCCGAAGGCAGACACTTACTGACTGAGCCACCCAGGCACTCCTCAATCCCTTTTTTAAAAAACATTTTTATTTTTCATTTTTAGAGTCATATTCTATCCCTTCATAGTAGTTACACTTATTTTTGGGATATATATATAAGTTGTTCTCTCTTTAAAATTTTGAGATAGTTTCTTCTAACAGATAAAAATATACCCTAAATCTCAAGTGTATGGTTTTGTTCTACTCTCCTCCCTGATCACATTCTCTCCCTTCTTTTTTCTTTTTTTTTTAAATCCTCTTCTTTCTTTTATCAAACAACTTCTTATCAATTCCTTTTATAAAATTTTTTATAATTTTCATCTTTACAGTCATATTCCATCCCTTCATCATATCAAACCTTATTTTTGTACATATATAAGTTTTTCTTTCTTTAAAATTTTGGGAGGCACTTTCTTCTAACAGACCAAAATACACCCAAAATCTAGTGTGTGGCACTGATCTATGCACCAGCCTGATCATATTTAATCATATTCTGGTTTTTTTTTTGTTCTGTTCTGCTTTTGTTTGTTTTTATCTTTTTCCTTTACTTTTTTCTTTCTTTCCCTTTCTTTTCCCCCAGCTTCAGGTCTTTTCTGATTTGTTTAGAGTATATTTTCTGGGGACATTGTTACCCTGTTAGCATTTTGTTCTCTCATTCACCTATTCTCCTCTGGACAAAATGACAAGATGGAAAAAAATCACCTCAACAAAAAGAACAAGAGGTAGTACCAACTGCCAGTGACCTACTCAATATGGACATTAGTACGATGTCGGATCTAGAGTTCAGAATCATCACTTTAAAGATACTAGCTGGGCTTGAAAAAAGCATGGAAGTTATAAAGAAACCCTTTCTGGAGAAAAAAACCTAAAATCTAACCAAGTAGAAATCAAAAAGGGTATTAATGAGGTGCAATCAAAAATGGGGGCGCTAACTGGTAGGATAAATGAGGCAGAAGAGAGAATCGGTGATATAGAAGACCAAATGATGGAAAATAAAGAAGCTGAGAAAAAGAGACATAAACAACGACTGGATCACGAGGGCAGAATTCGAGAGATAAATGATACCATAAGATGAAACAACATTAGAATAATTGGGATCCCAGAAGAAGAAGAAAGAGAGAGAGGGGCAGAAGGTATAATGGAGCAAATTATAGCAGAGAACTTCCCTAATTTGGGGAAGGAAACAGGCATCAAAATCCAGGAAGCACAGAGAACCCCTCTCAAAATCAATAAAAATAGGTCAACACCCCGACATCTACTAGTAAAACTTATGGGTCTCAGAGACAAAGAGAAAATCCTGAAAGCAGCTCGGGAGAAGAGATATGTAACCTACAATGGTAGAAACATTAGATTGGCAACAGACCTATCCACAGAGGCCAGAAAGGACTGGCAGGATATATTCAGAGCACTAAATGAGAAAAATAAGCAGCCAAGAATACTATATCCAGCTAGGCTGTCATTGAAAATTGAAGGAGAGTTAAAAAGCTTCCAGGACAAACAAAAACTAAAGGAATTTGCAAACACGAAACCAGCCTTACAAGAAATATTGAAAGGGGTCCTCTAAGCAAAGAGAGAGCCTAAAAGCAACATAGACCAGAAAGGAACACAGACAATATACAGTAACAGTCATCTTACAGGCAATACAATGGCACTAAATTCCTATCTTTCAGTAGTTACCCTGAATGTAAATGGGCTAAATGCCCCAATCAAAAGACACAGGCTATCAGATTGGATAAAAAAAAAAAAAAAAGATATGCTGTCTGCAAGAGACTCATTTTAGACCCAAAGACATGTCCAGATTGAAAGTGAGGGGGTGTTGGGGCGCCTGGGTGGCTCAGTTCGTTGGGCAGCTGCCTTCAGCTCGGGTCATGATCCCGGAGTCCCGGGATCGAGTCCCACATCAGGCTCCCTGCTCAGTGGGGAGTCTGCTTCTCCCTCTGACCCTACCCCCTCTTGTGCTCTCTCTTTCACTCTCTCTCTCTCTCAAATAAAACAAAATTAAAAAAAAAAGAAGGTGAGGGGGTGGAAAACCATTTACCATGATAATGGACACCAAAAGAAAGCTGGGGTGGCAATCCTTATATCAGACAAATTAGATTTTAAACCAAAGACTGTAATAAGAGATGAGGAAGGACACTATATCCTACTTAAAGGGTCTATCCAACAAGAAGATCTAACAATTGTAAATATCTATGCCCCTAACATGGGAGTGGCCAATTATATAAGGCAATTAATAACAAAAGCAAAGAAACACATCGACAACAATACAATAATAGTGGGGGACTTTAACACCCCCTCACTGAAATGGACAGATCATCTAAGCAAAAGATCAACAAGGAAATAAAGACTTTAAATGACACACTGGACCAAATGGACTTCACAGACATATTCAGAACATTCCATCCCAAAGCAACAGAATACACATTCTTCTCTAGTGTCCATGGAACATTCTCCAGAATCGATCACATCCTAGGTCATAAATCAGGTCTCAACTGGTACCAAAAGATTGGGATCATTCCCTGCCTATTTTCAGACCACAATGCTTTGAAACTAGAACTCAATCACAAGAGGAAAGTTGGAAAGAACTGAAATCCATGGAGGCTAAAGAGCATCCTACTAAAGAATGAATGGGTCAACCCAGGAAATTAGCGAAGAATTTTAAAAATTCATGGAAACCAATGAAAATGAAAACACAGCTATTCAAAATCTTTGGGATGCAGCAAAGGCGGTTCTAAGAAGAAAGTATATAGCAATACAAGCCTTTCTCAAGAAGTAAGAAAGGTCTCAAATACACAACCTAACCCTACAACTAAAGGAGCTGGAGAAAAAACAGCAAATAAAACCTAAACCCAGCAGGAGAAGAGAAATAATAAAGATCAGAGCAGAAATCAATGAAATAGAAACCAAAAGAACAGTAGAACAGATCAACGAAACTAGGAGCTGGTTCTTTGAAAGAATTAACAAGATTGATAAACTCCTGGCCAGACTTATCAAAAAGAAAAGAGAAAGGACCCAAATCAACAAAATCATGAATGAAAGAGGAGAGATCACAACCAATGCCAAAGAAATACAAATAATTATAAGAACATATTATGAGCAACTCTATGCCAGCAAATTAGATAACCTGGAAGAAATGGATGCATTCCTAGAGATATATCAACTACCAAAACTGAACCATGAAGACATAGACAACCTGAACAGACCTATAACCACTAAGGAAACTGAAGTAGTCATCAAAACTCTCCCAACAAACAAAAGCCCAAGGCCAGATGTCTTTCCAGGGGAATTCTATCAAACTTTTAAAGAATAATTAATACCTATTCTTCTGAAACTCTCCCAAAAAATAGAAATGGAAGGAAAACTTCCAAACTCATTTTATGAGGCCAGCATTACCTTGATCCCAAAACCAGACAAAGACCCCATCAAAAAGGAAAATTACAGACCAATATTCTTGATGAACATGGATGCAAAAATTCTCACCAAAATACTAGCCAATAGGATCCAACAGTACATTAAAAGAATTATTCACCACGACCAAGTGGGATTTATCCCTGGACTGCAAGGTTGGTTCAACAACTGCAAATCAATCAACATGATACAATACATTAACAAAAGAAAGAACAAGAAAAATATGATCCTCTCAATAGATGCAGAAAAAGCTTTTGACAAAGTACAACATCCTTTCTTGATCAAACTCTTCCGAGTATAGGGATAGAGGGTACTTACCTCAATATCATAAAAGCCGTTTTTGAAAAACCCACAGTGAATATCATTCTCAATGGGGAAGAACTGAGAGCTTTCCCCCTAAGGTAAAGGGGATGTCTACTATCACCACTGCAGCAGGGATGACCACTATCACCACTGCTATTCAACATAGTATTAGAAGTCCTAGCCACAGCAATCAGACAACAAAAAGAAATCAAAGGCATCCAAATTGGCAAAGAAGTCAAACTCTCACTCTTCGCAGATGATATGATACTTTATGTGGAAAACCCCAAAGACTCCACCCCAAAACTGCTAGAACTCATACAGGAATTCAGTAAAGGGGCAGGATATAAAATCAATGTGCAGAAATCAGTGGCATTTCTATACACCAACAACAAGGCAGAAGAAAGAGAAATTAAGGAGTCAATCCCATTTACAATTGCACCCAAAACCATAAGATACCTAGGAATAAATCTAACCAAAGAGGCAAAGGATCTATACTCAGAAAACTATAAAATACTCATGAAAGAAATTGAGGAAGACACAAAGAAATGGAAAAATGTTCCATGCTCATGGATTGGAAGAACAAATATGGTGAAGATCTCAATGCTACCTAGAGCAATCTACACATTCAATGCAATTCCTATCAAAATACCCTCCACTCTTTTCAAAGAAATGGAACAAATAATCCTAAAATTTGTATGGAACCAGAAAAGACCCCGAATAGCCAGAGGAATGTTGAAAAAGAAAAGCAAAGCTGGTGGCATCACAATTCCGGACTTCCAGCTCTATTACAAAGCTGTCATCATCAAGACAGCATGGTACTGGCACAAAAACAGACACATCGATCAACGGAACAGAATAGAGAACCCAGAAATGGACCCTCAACTCTATGGTCAACTCATCTTTGACAAAGCAGGAAAGAATGTCCAATGGAAAAAAGACAGTCTCTTCAACAAATGGTGTTGGGAGAATTGGACAGCCACATGCAGAAGAATGAAACTGGACCATTTCCTTACACCACACACAAAAATAGACTCCAAATGGTTGAAAGACCTAAGTGTGAGACAGGAGTCCATCAAAATCCTAAAGGAGAACACAGGCAGCAACCTCTTCGACCTCAGCCGCAGCAACTTCTTCCTAGAAACATCACCAAAGGCAAGGGAAGTAAGGGCAAAAATGAACTATTGGGACTTCGTCAAGATAAAAAGCTTTTGCACAGCAAAAGAAACAGTCAACAAAACCAAAAGACAACCAACAGAATGGGAGAAGATATTTGCAAATGACATATCAGATAAAGGGCATATCCAAAATCTATAAAGAACTTATCAAACTCAACACCCAAAGAACAAAGAATCCAATCAAGAAATGGGCAGAAGACATGAACAGACATTTTTCCAAAGAAGACATCCAAATGGCCAACAGATACATGAAAAAGTGCTCAACATCACTCGGCATCAGAAATCCAAATCAAAACCTCAATGAGATACCACCTCACACCAGTCAGAATAGTTAAAATTAACAAGTCAGGAAATGACAGATGTTGGCGGGGATGTGGAGAAAGGGGAACTCTCCTACACTGTTGGTGGGAATGTAATCTGCAACCACTGGAAAACAGTATGGAGGTTCCTCAAAAAGTTGAAAATAGAGCTACCATAGGACCTAGCAATTGCACTACTGGGTATTTACCCCAAAGATACAAATGTAGGGATCCGAAGGGGTACATGCACCCCGATGTTGATAGCAGCAATGTCCACAATAGCCAAACTGTGGAAAGAGCCAAGATGTCCATCAACAGATGAATGGATAAAGAAGAAGTGCCTTATATATACAATGGAATATTACGCAGCCATCAAAAGGAATGAGATCTTGCCATTTGCAACGACGTGGATGGAACTAGAGGGTGTTATGCTGAGCGAAATGTCAATCAGAGAAAGACATGTATCATATGACCTCACTGATATGAGGAATTCTTAATCTCAGGAAATAAACTGAGGGTTGCTGGAGTGGGGGGTGGGGTGGGAGGGATGGGGTGGCTGGGTGATAAACATTGGGGAGGGTATGTGCTATGGTGAGCGCTGTGAATTGTGCAAGACTGTTGAATCACAGATCTGTACCCTGAAACAAATAATGCAATATATGTTAAAAAAAAAAGAAAAAGAAAAAGAAGATAGCAGGAGGGGAAGAATGAAGGGGGGGAAATCGGAAGGGGAGACGAACCATGAGAGACGATGGACTCTGAAAAACAAACTGAGGGTTCTAGAGGGGAGGGCGGTGGGGGGATGGGTTAGCCTGGTGATGGGTATTAAAGAGGGCATGTTCTGCATGGAGCACTGGGTGTTATGCACAAACAATGAATCATGGAACACTACATCAAAAACTAATGATGTAATGTATGGTGATTAACATAACATAATCAAAAAAAAAAAAAGAAAGTTGTTGAAACCTATCCTTATCTCATGACCTTTTAGTCTTAGCCCAGAACCACATTTTCTAGCTTCTTGGTGCTCCCATATACACTCAATCCAAACTTATTAGTCATGGTGAGCTAAAACAAATAACCTCCAAATCTTTTTTTTTTTAAGATTTTATTTATTTATTTGACAGAGAGAAACACAGTGAGAGAGGGAACACAAGCAGGGGGAGTAGGAGAGGGAGAGGCAGGCTTCCCGCAGAGCAGGGAGCCTGATGCAGGACTCGATACCAGGAAGCTGGGATCATGACCTCAGCTGAAGGCAGAAACTTAACAGCTAAGCCACCCAGGCGCCCCAACCCCCAAATCTTAATAGCATAAGATTATAAGGTGTTTTTATTTGGGGTTTTTTTTTTCCTCATTCATATCACAGGGCTGGGTAGGGGAGAGGAGTCTCTCTCTGCTCTATGCAGTCATTCAAAAACAGAGATTCCTTCCATTCAGTGGATTTACTACCCCTAGGTTCAAAGTCCTCCAGCAAATCTAGTAGAGCTGATGCATGGAAGATCCCACGTGAGGGTTCAAGTCTGGAAGGGGCAGACATCACTGCTAAAAGTATTCCATTGACCTAAATTCAGTAATGTAGACCTACCCAGGGCAAGAGAAAATGAGAAATGGTCTTGCTGTGCCCAGGAAGAAAAGAAAAGAGATTTGAGAAACACATAGAATCCTGTGCCCCACTGAGCATTACCAAAATGGAGCTCGTCCTTACACTCTGCTTAGTGAACAGACCTGTTTTCCAGTCAGCCTGAGCCAGAACACCTGAATGGCTGTCCCTCCTCCAGCTCTGCCACTATGTGCATTAGTGCTATTGATTCTCCCTATTGAACATCTATCTGTTCAATCTGTCTCTTCCCTTCTGCTCATTTCAAAAACCCCTTGGGTAGTTCTTACCCTATTTGGAACATTTCAGAACCTTCTGAACTTATCTTGCTTAGTCTTATCTCCATCTTCAGTGTAGTTTCCACATTGCACAAAGTAAATTTTCTGAAATACAAATCTGTCTGACCATATCATTTCCCTGCTTAAATTCCTTTAGTGACCAACTAAATGCCCTTAGAATAAGCCAAACTCTTTGATACAACATACGGAGACTCTTCATTATCTGGACCCCATTTACTCTTCAGGCTACCCTGTCATCACTCTGCATTCCAACCATCAACCTATCGTACCTTGAATTCTCTGAGCTGACCTCATTCTTACAAGTCTTCAGACCATTGTTCATGCCATTGTCTGGACTCGGAATGCTCTTACCAACTCCTCTATCCCAACATTTCTCACTTGGTTGTCTCTTACTTATACCACTCAGCTCTACAATCATTGTTTGGGGAGTATCTAATTCCTTCCGCCAGTTTTCACCAGAAGGCACCTGTGCTGATCTCATCCACTGTGTTTACCATGCTGCAGTTTACACACCCATTTCACCCCCTAGACATTGTATTCATCTGTACCGCCAGTGCCTAACATAGCAACTGGCACATTGAAGTACTCAACATATATCCAAAGAACTTAAGCCACATCCATCATTAGAATAACAAATGAATTATTATAAGTTGTTATTTTTAAAAAAACACAATAAAATAAAAAAATGTAAAATAAAAAAAATGAAAAAAAAAAAAGAAAGAAAGAGGGCTTCTGGCCACCTTCCATCATCTGAACAGGCCTACTGCTAGACAAAAATATCAAAACAGTAAATAATGTCTTCCCAATAAGTGTCACCTGGAGTCATAAGCTGCAATTATTCATTCTATTTCTGAAATATTACTGGTGATTATAAATATGCTTTTGAATACATTTAATTACCATGCCACTATCTCCTTCCATTATACTCAGTTGATTAAAAAGGAAAACTCTTCCTAGTTGAGTCTAATTCATTGAATATTTACTATTTTATTCTAGGTTATTGAGATATAATTGACATACAATGCGATAAATTTAAGGTGTGCAGCATGACTTGACATATGTATATATTGCAAAATGATTACCACAATAAGTTTAGTTAACATCTATCACTTCAATTATAATTTTTTCCTTATGATGAGACCTTTTAGGATCTACTCACTTAGCAACTTTCAAATATACCATATAACATAACTATAGTCTTTATGTTGTATATTACATCCCTGATACTCATTTCTCTTATAACTGTAAGTGTGTGCCTTTTGATCACCTTCACCTAATTCCCTCACCCCAGACCCCTACCTCTGGCAACCACAATCTGACCTCTTTTCTTTTAATTTTTGTATTTGAGTATAGTTTACACCAGTGTTACATTAGTTTCAGATGTACAACATAGTGATTCAACTTTTCTACATGTTATGCTGTGCTTACCACAAGAATAGCTACCATCCTTCATAATAAAAAAGTATTACAATATCATTGACTATATTTTTCTGAGTTTGGATATTTTTAATATTCCACATTTAAGTGAGATCATACAGTATTTGTCTTTGACTACTTTGTATCTGAATCTTAACTTAGTGTCTTAATACATCAGGAGAAAAATCTCACAATGGATGTTGACTGGTCTCATGTAAACCTAGTGCTACCCAGCAAGCCTACTACATTTTCTGTACAATTTCCCCTTCCACTCTCCTAAAATTCTATTTCATTTCTTATTTGTCCTCCAGCTTCCAACATCTCCTTCCATGCCCATAATCTCAGCCACAGACCTCAATGATTACTTCATTAAGATAATAGAAGGAAGCAAAATAAAACTTCCACTTGTTACCATCATGTCTGCCCATCTACCCACATCCATATCTATATACTCTTCCTTTCTCCTCTTACACAGAAAAAATATTTGTGATTTTATCTGAGTTCTGCATTTTTATTCTAGATTCCATTCCCTCCCAGGTACCTACTCAAGGAATCAATTTTTCAATTATCCATCTCTGCTACAATATGGGTGCACTTTCTCTCCTCTCTCCTCTCTCTCTCTCTCTCTCTCTCTCCCTCTTTCTCTCTCTCTCTCTCTCTCCCCCCTCATTCAATAATTCTCCTCAGGATTGAAATATTCTCATTAACATTGCCCACCTTAAAAATAAACCTCTCCAGGGGCACCTGGGTGGTTCAATTGGTTAAGCATCTGACTCTTGATTTTGGCTCAGGTCATAATTTCAGGGTCATAAGATAGACCCTTGAATTGGGCTCCATGCTGAGTGTGGAGCCTGCTTGAGATTCTCTCTCCCTCTCTTTCTGCCTCTTCCTCCCTGCCCCCACAGACACTCCCTCTTAAAAATAAATAAATAAATAAATCTCACCATTTATCTCACAGTCTTCTGCAGTAACTAACTCATTTCCTCCTTCCTTTCATTGCAAATTCTTTTAAGGTTTTGCTACTTCCTCAATCTCCCTTCTTTCTTCTCCACAAGAACCCTCTTATCAAGGCTACCAGTGACCTCTACATTGCCAGGTTCATATGCCACCTCTCAGACATCATGTTACTCACCTCACCTGCAACATTTAACATAGCTGATCAGTCAGTTTTTCTCCTTCAAACAGCCCCTTTTTCAGCCCACAGAGTTATTATTGGTTCTCATTCTCCTTCACTGGTTACTTCTTCTCACTCCCATTAGCCAGCTACTTCTTGTGTTCCATATTCCTAAATACTAGAATGACCCAGAGTTCTGGCCTTGGGTTTCTTCTCTTTTCTAGCCACAGACACTTTAAAAATAAATAAATAAATAAATAAATAAATAAATAAATAAATAAATAAATAATAATAAACAGCCATCTACTAAGTCATACTAAGAGAGAACATGAAGAGAAATCACTAAAGGAAATATAGTAGTATAATTAAAGTCAAATATTTCATTTAATCTCATTAATTCAATGCCATCTACAGCAAATGACATACACATTTAAATATCCAGTCCCAATTTCTCCCCTGAACTACAGACCCTTATTTCTAGCTGCCTACTCACCATCTCCATGTCCATAGTTAAGAAATATTTTGAATAGAATATGTCCAAGACCTACCTCTCTATATTCCCAATCACATTTCTAGTCTATCAGTCCTACCTCAGCAAATTGAAAATCATGCTTCCCTCATCTAAAACCTTAGAGCCATCTCTAATTCCTTTCTTTTCCTTTCATCCCTCATCTGATCCTACTGTCTCTATTTTCAGAATATATACGTAGAATCTTCCTATTCTCCCTGCCTCCAACAATATTAATCTGAGTCTGAACCACCATCATCTTTCTCTTGGGATTTTATAATAACCTCCCAACTAACCCCCTCTCCCCACCCACCCCACCACCCCCGGCTCTACCTCAGCATCCCTATAGATCGTCCTTCAAATGGTCCTTAAAAAAACAAACATGTGAGGCCATGTAACTCCTCCCCTTCGAGGCTTCCAGTGCTTCCCATATCACTCAGGATAAAAACATTCTATCCATATATGGTACTGTCCCTGCAATGTCTCTGATACCCCTACCACTCTTATCCTTGCTTACTCCTTTTATCCACACTGGCTGCCATATGACCCATGAACACTCTAACACATTTCCATCCCAAAGCCTTCACATCCAGCCTTCTGCCTGAATGTCCTTCCTCCAGACAGGCTAAAATGTCAAGACTTCATTTTCACATTATGAGAGACATTTGCTCTAGCCACTGTAACCAAAATCATACTCTCTCCCTCTCTGCTGTTGGCTTGCTTTGCTTTTGCTCCTTGGCATTTCTTACAACCTGACATGATATTTATGTGTTCACTGTCTGTATCTGCCATTAGGATAGAGGATACAGTTAGCTCCTTAAGAAGAGAAACTTTGTTTTGCTCAGCTCAATATCTGCAGTACATAGAAGAATTCCAGGCATGCAGTAATAATCAATGAATGATCAATAATCAGTGAATTATAGTAGCTAGAATGCTTATATCAAGCAGTGTTATAGATTGAATTGTGTTCTCCCAAAATTCATATGTTGGCACCCTGTACCACAGTATGACAATGTTTGGAAATGAGACATATCAGGGGTTAGTTATGGCTGAATGAGGTCATGGGGCAGGAAGGCAGGCTGATCCTATAGGACTGTTGTCCTTGGGAAAAGAAACACTGGAAAGCCATGTGGGGACCCAAAGAGTGGGTGCCCATCTGCAGGCTAGGAAGGAAGCTCTCATCAAAAACTGAATCAGCCAGTGCCTTGATCTTGGACTTCACAGTCTCTAGAACTGTGAGAAATAGATGTCTGTTGTTTGAGCTACTCAGTCTGTGGTGGTTTGTTGTGGCAACCTGAGCAGATGAATACAGGCAGCATTCAAAATGACAAATCCTAGCTCCACCACTTATCAGCAGTGTGACCTAAGGCTCTCTGCACCTCTGTTTCTTCATCTGTAAAATGGGAATGAGTAATATCATTATTTACATCAAGGTAATAGTGTGAGGACTAAATTGAACTAATGCATATGAAGTATTCAGAACAGGGCCTGGCTACTTAAGCTCTTAAGTAATGTTAGCCATTACCATGGACTTGATTTGGTAAAAAGCTAATAAGGTTTTCATGGCACTACTTTTATCATCATTAAGTGATCTTTTTAGTACTTTTTCACTTACAAAGAAATTTTTACATATATTATTACACTCTATTCTCACAACCACCCCCAGAATAATCCAATATTAGAGATGAGATGGAGACACAGAGAAGAACAAAGATAGCACACATGCATGTGTACATGCACACTCAGACACACTCAGAGCCTGTTCTCCTGGATGACCTCCTATTCACCCCTCAAGCCCTATGCCCACATTGCACCTCGAAGCCTTGCTGGAACAACGCTGTTGTGGAGTTGCCTTGACCTTCTTTCCACCCACTGCACTTGCTGCCAACCATTGTAAGTGGGCTTCTCCCAGTTCTCTTTGTCACTGGACTCTGAACTCTTTTCAGGCAAGTATCATGCCCCAAGTTACCTTCCAAGGTCCCACCACAATTCTGTGCATGTGGCAAGAGTTCAATAATTATTTCCCTGGCATGACATACTTAACCAGAACCTGTATTTCTCTGGCTTTAATACTAGTTGAACCAGCTGATTTGAAGGATGTCCCCTCTCAACAAAAGCTCCACTGCAAATTAGCCCCTTGAGAATGTCTCATACATGCTGCTTTATTCCTACTTCATTCCTCTGGATGCCCTTAGTGCTGTCTGTTGGCAAGACATCTGCTCTGTCGTATCTCATAGGAAAACAGTGGTATCTCCTCTGTCTCTCCCTGTCTCCCAGAATTCCCTCCACGCTTCTTGCTCTGCCCTGTCATCTGAAGCCCATCTCCCTTGTGCGTCCCTCGAATTTAGAAGTTACCATTATTATTACCAGAAACTCCAAGGTCTTTCTGGCCGGTGAGAAAAACTCTCATAATTTTACTTAGAGGCTCCTCTCCCTGGAACTTAGCTCTGAGTCCATAGGTCCTGGGCAATAAGGCAAGTCTAAGTACAGACAGCAAGCACTGTACTCATCAGCCACTGCATCCTACAACAAAATCATCACAAAAAGCCAAGCCTATGAGCTTGGTCTTCCATTTCCCTGGGGATTCTTACAGACTCCTGAACTGCTTTGGCTCTACCATCTCCCCCTGATACATCCTAAAATGTGAGCCAGCCTGAGACTCAAGATGGTGTCAGCCTGCCTGGGACTACAAAGTGAGTAACTAGTAAGGAGTAGATGGAACCATAGCCTATTTAATCAACAGCCCATGGCTTTTCCATTTCCACTTGCCATGGTGCCTCTTTCCTTGGAGTTAGGTGCCCAAAGGCATGAAACATAAATAATGAGTTCAATGCTCCTTACTTTAGGTATAGCTATGCTGATAAATTGAAAACTCCTTGATCCCAGTTCTTAACTCTGGCACCTAGATGCCCTGGTAGAGAGAAATTATTAGTCTTGACTGTTTTCCATACTGTTCTGGCTCAGCAAGGAAAAAAGATACTCCAAGAAGAAAGAAGGTTTGATATATCTCTGTTAGAGAGTCAAAAGAAGAAATACTTGCCCTTTTGATCACATGACTAGAAGGTTCAGGGGGCAGTTGGAGAATTTAGTACGCCACTGTCTGCCCTGTTGATGCCTATCCCCAACTTCCCAAAAAATTTAAAAGAAAATTCCACAGCATGAAAGGAATTTAGAGAAAAGATGCTCACGTGCTAAGGCCTGTGGTAGTGCAGCCATCCAAGTCAGTCTGCCATGGCTTGTGTGCTAAACTGCAAAATGGCTGTAATCCTTCCCCTCCCTCTTAGTCCACACCCCTTTTGTAATGTGGTATAATTGTGTGCAATGTGGTTTATATCCCCTCCCCTTGAATCTGACCTAGTCTTGGGTCTTGGTTTGGCCAACAGAATATAGTGGAAGTGATGGAGCACCAGTGCTGAGCACAAGTCTTAACAGTCTTTATGTTCTGTTCATTCACTTGGAATCCTGCTGAACAAACACAAAGTAGTTTGCTGCAGGATAAGATACCTAGAGAAATAAGGTGATCTGGTTAAAGTTTGCTATAGCCATTAAGTAACAGAATCAAAGGAGAATCAAACTCTCTAATTCTCTAGATTCTAATGGTAATGCTTTTCCCAATATGCATTTTCCCTAGCCCCATCCTCCCCAAGGAATTAGCTATGTCAATCATAATGGAAACAAAACAGTTATGTCCACTGGTAAAGAGAAAGTGTCTTAATCTGACCAAGGTTTGTTATTTAACTTGCTTCACCTGCTACAATTCTTGGAATAGTAAGCATTGTAAGCCCTCAGCACTCACAATTCTGGGCTTCTAATCCCAAGGCTTCTAAGTGGAAGCAATTGGGATTCTTTGCCAGAGATATTTTCCAGCTTTATTGAGAGATCATTGACATATAACACTGTGTAAGTTTGGGGTGTACAACTGTGTTGATTTAATACACTTATATTACAAAATGATTACCACTATAACATTAGCTAATACCTCCATCATGTTACATGATTACCATTTCTTTTTTGTGGTGAGAACACTTGGGATCTATTCCCATAGCAACTTTCAAGTATATAATACAATATTATTAACTAAAATCACCATGTTGTACACTATCCCCAGAATTTATTCATCTTACAAATGGAAAGTTGTATACTTTGACCAAATTGTCCCCACTTCCCAACCTCCTAGCCCCTGGCATCTGCCACTCCAGTCGGCTTCTATGAGTTGGGTTTCGTTTTGGTTTTTTTTTTTTAGATTCCATATATAAAAGATATCATATGGTATTTGTCCTCTGTCTGGCTTAGCATAATGTCCTCAAAATCCATCCATGTTGTCACAAATGGAAGGACTTCCTTCTCTCTCATGGCTGAATACTATTCCATCTTATATATACAGCACATCTTCATTCATTTATCACTCCTTTATCAATTATGTATTGTTGGACCCTTAAGTTGTTTTCATATCTTGGCTAGTGTTAATAATGCTACAGTGAACAAGGGGTGCAGACATCTCTTCAAGATCCTAATTTCCTTTAGATATATACCCAAAAGTGGAATTGCTGGATCATAAATTTTGAGAAGCTTCCATAGTGGCTGCACAAATTTACATTCCCACCAACAGTGCACAAGGTTTCCCTTTTCTCCACATTCTTGCCAACAGTTATCTCTTGTTTAATTGGTAGCTATTCTAACATGTATGAGGTGATATCTCATTGTGGTTGATTTGCATTTTTCCTGATGGTTACTGATGTTGAGCATCTTTTCAGGTACCTGTTGGCTATTTGTATGTCTTCTTTGGAAAAAATGCCTCTTCAGTTCCTCCGCCCATCTTTCAATTGGATTGCTTATTTTTTGTTGTTGTTGTTGTTATTTAGTTGTATGAGTTCTCTGCATATTTTAGATGTTAAGTCTTTATCAGATATATGATTTGCAAATATTTTCTCCTGTTCCATAGGTTACCTTCTCATTTTGCTAATTGTTTCTTTTAATCACTCCTATTCAACGTGGTATCAGAAGTCAAAGCCAGAATAATCAGATAAAAATAAATACATAAAAGGCATCCAAATAAGAAAGAAAAAAGTAAAATTGCCTTTGTTTGAGGATGATATGATCTTATAGAGAGAAAATCCTAAGAACTCCACCAAAAAAAAAAAGGTTAGAACTAATAACATATTCAATAAATTTGAAAGATACAAAGTCAACATACAAAAATCAGTTGCATTTCTATATACTAACAATGAAATATCTGAAAAGGAATTTTTAAAAACCTCTTTCACAATAACATCAAGAACAATAAAGTATTTAGGAATAAATTTATCCAGAGATGATAGATCTATATATTGAAAACTGTAAGACTGATGAAAGAAATTGAAGAAGATACAGCCAAATGGAAAGATAGCCCTTGTTCATGGATCATAAGAATGAATATTGTTAAAATGTACATGCTATCCAACATGATCTACAGATTCAATGCAATCTCTACCAAAATTCCAATGCCTTTTTTTCGCAGAAATAGAAAAAAAAATCTTAAAATTTATATGGAACCATGAAAGACTCCAAATAGCCAAAGCAATCTTGAGAAAGAAGAACAAAGCTGGAGGCATCATACTTTTTGTTTTCAAACTATGGAAATGAGTGATACTGCAAAAGAATATGAATTAGATAATAGATGTTCACAAAAAGTGTCCACTACATTTATTGGTCTGCCATTTTGCACATCTTCTTTGTATTATTGGTTCCACCTTAATAGTCGTGCTTTCTAACTGGCCATGTGGCCATTACTTTTTTCCTTCTCAACTTTGACCTTTATCTTAAATTTCCTTAACATTCTTCATGTTTAGTAGTACTTAAGGGAGTTGTTATTATTAAGTAATACAACTAACTTATTACACAGGAAAACTCATTTTTTAAGATTTTATAGTCATGCCACATATTAAGATGGTGAATACACCAATAATTGGCCCCCCAAAGTCATCCCTTGCCTTGTATCTGTGTCATCTCTGGTATAAGACTTTACAGGGCCACTCTGTGCTCCCTTATTGTATACCACATTTTAATGGACCACAACAATTTTTTCCTATTCTACTAACAAATCAGTGTGGGGATCTATAGGTTCTCCAGAAGTTTAGAGTATTGAATAAAGCTGAGCTGACAAAATGTTGATACCAACCTGCAATTTCTGTTTTAGTGAAGTTTCCTCTATCAATAGTAATATAGAGTCACAGTCCTGTACAGACCAATCTTAGGATCCAAGCCCTCCATAAAGCAATGCTACATGGATCTGCACCATTTTATAACATTTCTTATGTGCCTTAGGATAAATGTCACTAGGCTATTGGAAAAGTAAATGGATGACCTTTAAATATGATCATTAACTAGCTCTTTCCTTGTCCAACCATGACTTTCTGCCCTCCTACACAAACTCCAGATGTTAGACTTATCTGACCCTGACCAAACTAATTAGCATAGGCCAAATCTTACCTTGACCATCTCATGTTCAGAGTTAAAGAAGTTGTCTACCAAGTGTTGTTCACTGTAATGGGGCTTGAATTCTGCAATCTATTCAGCATGCAATTTTCAGTTTGTTCATGAGAAAACCTAGTGGTTATAATTGGTCATAGATGTATTGAGAAAAGCTGTTCTTTATTGGTTTAAATAAAATATATTATTAAATTAATTTCACCCTTTATTTACATTTTAATGTGACTACTAGAAAATTTAAAATTACATGCGGTCCACATTATATTTCTATTTGACAGCACTTCTCTGTGCAATAGAGAAAACATGTCTTACTTTACATTATCTGTGAGCTGTGAGCACTCTGACAATGTATATAAAGTCTTCCGTTTGTGTAGGACGGCTAGTAGTTGCATACCACTCAGAGATTTGGCTGTTGCTCTTCTCCCAAAGCAATTAGTCATGTGGTGAATAAATTAACTTAAATAGAAGTCTGTGAACTAAACTGGAAATATTTTAGGACTCTTTCAGTGTTAGTAAAGGAAAGCAGGCTGACATCAGTCAGTTACATTATTAATAATATTCATTATAAGATTACATAATTGCAATGCCATCTGTTAGGTAATGACAATGTGGGACACACTACACAAAAAAAACCAGCAAAAAATAATAATCTTTCCTACCATATTAGACATAGAATTAATCTATTTTATTTATTTGTTTTCCCCTAATGCTCACATGGCTTGTCTTGGTGAAAAATATAAGTGGAGCTGACCTTTCCTTTGTTAACGTATGGATTTAGTGCTTCTCTCCTACAAAAATAGCAAAACATCAAAACTCAAGAATTTCAGAGTGAGGACTGTCAGCTTACTGGGAAGAGTTATAAATAAAGAAAAGGAAAGGTGGAAGGGAGGGAGCGAGGGAGGATTCAAATAAGTGTGTCTTCAATTCTAAAGTAAGGTTACACTTACCTCTAAATTTCTAGTCTTTGAAAATCTTTGTTTTTAAGGAAACTAGCCTCAAAATAATAATTTCAAGAATGCTTTCAAATTTGTGCGTGAAAAGATACACAGTAAGAAAGAAAGTGGAATAAGAGAAAATGCAATAATGATAAAAAAGAGAGATAGAGACAAGGAAAGGGGAAATGGAGAACACAAAGAGAAAATAGACAAAAGGAATATCTACATATCTTCTCCATGTGGGGCACACACTCCATTAGCAAGATGAGGTTACAATAATGGATGGCTTACTGAGCATCTTCCATGCCAGGCAAATCTCCAGTTCTCAACCCCACTATATAAACATTATCCCATTTCCCATTTGAAGAAGCAGAGATTCAAAAAGTTTGAGGTTAAATACATTAGAAGAATCAGTAAGTGGCAGAATGAGAACTTAAATCCAAGTTCACCTGGCTAAAAAGTCCATTTATTTCCCCACTTCTAGAAGATATGCTCCTACCTTCAGGGTACAATCTACATCCCCAAAGTGTATGTGTACATGATGAGTAAACACAGGATTTCTTGTGTGATTAGGATCTGACAACAAAGTGGCCCCTTTGAAATCAACCACCCCTTTAGATGCTGGGGTCCAGTGCTGTCCAATATAGTTGTCACGAACCACATGGAAAATCACCCCAGATTTCAAAAGCTTAGAACAAAGAGAAGAATGCAAACTGTCATTAATAATTTTTATATTAATTACATACTAATTTAACAATGTTTGGATATATTGGGGTAAAATGAAATATATTATTAACCCCAATTTTACCTGCTTCACTTTCCTTTTTTAATGGGGCCACTAGAAAATTTTAAATTACAGGTATGGTCCATGTTATATTTCTGTTGGACAGCACTGCTCTGGGGTATGAAGAGAACACTTACTGTTGGTAGACAAACATCTGACATGGTGTTGCTGGTATATGTCATAAGAGCAAAAATGTTCTCTAGAAAAACTGAATTTGTCCACCTCATGGTGGATAGAAGTCACTGTGTGTCCACCCACAGCCCCATTTAACAGGCCTGGGCACCCATCCCTCAGTTGCAGAGTGTAGACTGCTAACAGTTCACAGCAGGCCCTCTTCTCTAGAATATTCTTCCAGGCTAATAGGAGCCACCTGGCCGGGGAAGCTATAACCTTCTCTCACCTCCCTGCCCCCACTGAAGCATACAACAATCCATGCTTTATTTAGTGGTCAAAAGCCAATCTGTTTGTCTGGAAGGCACAGGAGTTTGTGGTGCTGTTTTTATTTCCAAAGTCTCCTTTGGAAAAGCCAAGGTAATACTTTAACTAGTTCAGCCCCTTCCCCTGCCTATCCTGCTTAGCTCCCTTCTTATGACTTGGCGAGTTTTCTCCTATTTGTTTAGTTGGTTTGGGGAGATTTTTTGGTTTTGTTTTCTTTTTTTCTTTCTTTTTTTGTGTGTGAAAATACTCTCAGTAAACCAGAGAGCCCTAAATTTGTGTTGGCTCTGCTTCTAGAGAATACAAACTGGGAGGAGGCTAAACAGGTTCTGGCACCAATTCTAATGTTGAGGGAAGGGTGTCCCCAAACCAAGAAACAATTTTCAGGACTCCAGGTGAGTGTCCTACAATTCAACTCAATTCTGACACTCTCTACCCAGAGACAGCATCACATTGCACAGATCAATGGTTCAGTCCTATAAAACTGCCCCCAACACACTTTGGACACCAGTCAAAAGCCCAGGTTGTCACCTGTGCTTCTGACATACTGGCTATAAATAAGAGGTTCCCAAGAACCCCTCCTTGTATGTCATCAATGTGCAAGAGCAGCTCACTGAACTCAGAGAAACATTTTCCCTACTAGACTTCCTATTTATTATAATAAAATGTAACTCAGAAATAGTGGGACAGAACAAATGCATTGGGCAAGGTATGGGGAAAGGGCACAGAGCTTCCATGCTCTTTCCAGGGCACCACTCTCCCAGCACTTCCACATGTTCACCAACCTGGAAGCTCTCAAACCCTCTCCTTTTGGGTTTGTATGGAGGTTTCATTACATTGGCATTATTGATTAATTCATTGGCTATAGGCCATTGAACTCAATCTCCAGCCCCTCTCCACTCCCTGGAGGCAGAGGTGGAATGTTCAGTCCCACCCTTTTAATCACAGGGTTGGTTCTCTTGGCAACCAGCTCCCATCCTTTGGTTACCTAAGGGCTATCCAAAAGTCACCACATTAATGTAACAAAAGGCTCTTATCACAAGAAATTCCAAGGATTTTGAGAACTATGAACAAGGAACTCTGGAGGATGACCAAATACCTATGAGAAATATATAAATCACAGTATCACAGGCCCAGATTTCTAAATCTCTTCCCACAGCAAATGATATACATG
This sequence comes from Neomonachus schauinslandi, assembly GCF_002201575.2. Classification (NCBI taxonomy): domain Eukaryota; kingdom Metazoa; phylum Chordata; class Mammalia; order Carnivora; family Phocidae; genus Neomonachus; species Neomonachus schauinslandi. The sequence continues at coordinate 152,080,165 of NC_058403.1, forward strand.
TATTAGTACTAATAAAAATGTGGTAAGTTTGGCAACTCTTTACCAGCAATTACAAATGGCTTCAAGGACATAAGCTTATTAACACTTTATGTCTAACCCCAGTACAAAAGATACATTTTATGATGACGGTTAACCCCCATTCTAGTTTCAAATGAAATAAGAAAAAAGTAAACACAGAAAATTACAAATATGATCCTGAGATTTATTTCACATTGCCTACATAATACTGGATTAGAGAAACAAACATCTCATAAAGTTTAGTAGGACTGACTAAAGAGGAAAACAAAGGGAGCTAATTTGCACACCAGTTATATTAGGAACCAAGTTAGATGCTTTCAAATTTCATCCCCTTTAACCCCTGAAATTGCTGTCCCTATTTTACGGATGAAAAAACTGAGTTGCTCTGAAGCTCTTTAACTAGTTCTAGGTCACCCACCTAGCAGTAAAAACACAGAGCCTGGTGTAAACACACATCTAACTCCAAATCTGATCGTCTCTCTGCTCTCTTAGTAATTTCCAAACTTTCCTGATGGTTCACCTTATAATAATTAATCTCCACACCCAATGTATAAAGTTCCAATTATTCTAGGATATTGAAAAAAATGTGAATAAATTTCTTTAACTATCAAATCAGTGAGGAAGAATAGAAGCCATGTAATCTCACCATTTTGTTATTACTTACTCTGTTTGCATTATTAGGACCCTCTTCAATCTACATTTTTTCTTTACAGAAATCTTGCAGTCAATTGTCTATTTTGTGAGTGTTGGTTTGGTTAAATCTAAATAGTAGCTAAGAATGCACATAGCATTGCACAGCACTGAAAGCAAATGAATGTAGAGGGGTGCCCATTCTCCTCAGGAAGCCTGACATCCAGCCTGAAAGAGGGCATCTTTCTCAATCTATATGTTAAATATATATTATAAAGGCTTTGTTATTTCTATGTGTTTTAGATGGCAAAGGATTTTAATAAAACTATGACTTTGTTTTTGCAGGTTTTGCAGTTGGCCTTTTGGTGCTAGAATCTTGCCACTTTATAGACCATTCTTTCATCCCATAATGTTTTCCAGGAGTTTTAGCATCCTGTTATTCCTTTGGGGTCCCACTACTTGATTTCAGTATCTACTACCATGAGATCTTTTCACTGGAATCAGTGTTTGGGTTTCTTTCCTGCATGATCAGACTTTCTGATTAATTCAGCTGTGTGGACCTCCAACTCAACCTCCTAACCAATATTATTGGGCAAATGACTGAAATAGCTTGTATGACAACCACCTTAATGTCTTTGCTTTGGTCTGATTTTAAAGTGAAGAAGAGAGTGTGAATCCACTGCTTTGTGCTTTTTCATCTTGTCTAAAAATTGAATTGAGATGCTTGCAACTCAGAAGTGTTTTCTGTTCTCAGAGACCTGAGCAAGTACAGCAGGTATAAGTCATTCTCCTTCACTGGCCACCCTATGGTCCCCCATCCTTTTGACCTTGGGGTATCTCCCCCACTTTGAACAAAACTTCCTCTCAAGGACTCTATTCAACATACTCATTCAGTGGTGTAAATGACCAACAACAGCTGAAGGTGCTGACCTTACCCAGGAAGACTTTCATTTGGGAGAGGATCAAAGTTCTAACCCTAAGAGCAGGACATCTACCAGCAACCTCACAGAAGAGTTCTCGTGGTGCTGGTTTTGTGGAGCACTATTCCTGTCAAGAAGATTCTGTTTTCAAGTGTATTTGGGAAACCTTATATCCCAGATTCCCCTGTTGGATACTCATTCATAGAGCATGTTCAAATATGCATTTAAGCCACTTGCAGAAACCTGGTTAGAGAAACCCAGTCAACTTAGTTTCATTCTTTTTCTTCCAAATTTATTTAACCACATGATTACCCTCTCCCCTCCCACCCCAAACACTCATAAATGTCACATGGAACTACTCTCATACAGAATGCACCATTGGAAAGATTAAGAGGTCATCAGGAAAACATTGTCCCAGGCACATCTCCCAGAGTCACAAGGAAGAACATTTATTCTGGACTTGAGAGCAGAACTTGGTGAAGCCTCAAAGACAGCTTCAAGGGTGGTTTTCAGAGTAGGCATCTTATCAGTCTACAGAGCAGCTAAGCCATGTTTTATATTGTTGCTGTTATTGTTTTTGAATAGTACATAAGAAGTATTTGGGGATTCTGGTCAGTTTCCAGAATCTAGATTATACAAAGCCCTTTGTCTACAAATCTAGATTATACAAAGCCCTTTGTCTACAAAAATACAACTATCAATGTAATGATTCAAAAGTTCAGAGGTGAGCTCAGCCTCCTATAAAGGCTTCAGTGGCATACACAGCTTCACCTTCAGGTCTACACTAATTTCTATAAATTGGCATTAGCTTTCCCTTCTCCCTATAGATCCAGGTCAACCCCAGCTTTCACATTCCTCTACCATTAATTCACACAGGTAACCCTGTCCCTGAGCACATGCTCTTACCGATTCTTATGATGAGTCAGTCTGCCAAAAGCCCAGGGCTGGAAATCTCAACACCCGGCTTTGCTTTCTTATTCCTCCATTTTCCTGAGTACATGATATAACTTTTCCAAGCCTCAGTTTTCTCTTCCTTAAAATGTATTAATTGTAGCAGAGAGCAGTTGGCAGATAATTGTCTCATAATAAATGTTTGTTCAATCTAGAATCCTCTTCCTTCCAGGATTGCACTCACATTGATTTTTCCAAACTGCCATCCTGCCTTCTCTCTTTGTGACCATGCAAGTATTGAACTTGCTCTCAAAGCTTTTCACCCAGTGACTGACTGATACAGAGAAACAAAGACTAGTTCCTTGTCTTAAGGAGGGCCAACTCTATAGTAGCATTCACCATGGATTAGGTTTAGGCTACATTTCAACTATACCTACATCCTCACTTAGCTTCTTCCCTGTCATATTCTGTTTCCCTCATTTCCTTACAATTTCCATCTGAAATCACCACCTCGATAAATTAATTGTATAAGAATTCCTATCTCAGGCTATTTTTAGGGAACTTGAACTAAAACATTTTCCATCAACTTTTCTCTGTCATTAACCTTTTCCCTTCACTTTCCAAATTTCATTTGGTCCTCTGTCTTTGATCTTATAACCAGTAGAATACAAATTTCCTCTTTCCAGATACCAATGTTAAGTACAAAAAGAAATCATTTTTCTTTTGAGGCTTCCTCTCTGAAAGCTTTCTACAATTTCTAGGCACCTCTAAAATACAGTTAATCCTGCTTGATCAGCAAATATAAATACAGAAATTTTATCAAGAGATATAACTAACAGGGATGCCTGGATGTCTCTGTCAGTTAAGCATCTGCTTTCGGGCCGGGTCATGATCCCAGGGCTCTGGGATGGAGTCCCACATAAGGCTCCTTGCTCAGTGGGGAGTCTGCTTCTCCCTCTGCCTGCAGCTCCCCTTGCTTGTGTGCATGCTCTCTCTCTCTGACAAATAAATAAAATCTTAAAAAGAGAGAGAGAGATAACTAACATAAGTACCCAAATTGCTTTTCAAATCTGAACTTGTCAATCTTTTAGTGACCGTCTACAAAGGCTCCTTGATCATAATGACCACTAGAGGAAAGACAATCTTCCTGTAGTGTGGCTCCATTGTTTTTGTTCCTTCCAGCACAGAGAGTCCCCAGACTTCAGGGTCTCAAGCCTCTGATGCACTCTTAGCCAGTAGCTCTACTTTGTGCCTCTCTGGGGTCCACACAGGATCTGGTCCATTATGGTACACCTTGGCAAAGGGTTCTGTTTACAGGTATGTTTGGGAAACCATGTACACCAGGTTCCTTCATTGTATACACACTCAATTACCCCATAAATGCATAAGTTGAATGCATAGCATTCATGCTCTTAGATGTGGTGAAGGTAGGAAGAAGACCCAAAGTCTCTAATTTAGCTGTGGCCATTAATCTACTCCACCAATTTTCCACTCTCTGATACATTCCATGATGAATTATCACTGAACTCAGTATCGGTCGAGGCTTGACCTCTTGTCTCCTTTGCTGCAGCATAGATTTAGATTAAATCCTCATGGAATTCTAGAAAACTTATCTGACAAAAAAATCCTCTGTTCTCCAGAAAAGACTGAGCAAATATTGACCCAGACTACTTCACAGATAAATGACTTGAAATTTTCACCCTTCAAGTGTATGCATTTACTTGTGATCATACAGCTCCTTTACAGCTAAGGCCCACCTTCTTCCTTGCAGAGAATAAACATAAAACCCATTTTCTTTCACTTTTGTTTAATTAATGGGAACACTTCCCAGAGGATTAACTTCTTTAAAATTTTAATAGAGTCACTGAGCTCTTGAGTTGCTTTGCCATGATATAGCTCTATAATTGTTATGTTGCTTTAGCTCTTGTAATTGTGTGACTACAATGTGCATACATGCTAGAAGGTTAAATGGGCTGAAACATGACAAAAGAAGTAGTTAATAAAGAATAGGGTTTATGAACCCAGCTGTTTCTCCTAACCTGCATAGTTGATAAGGGCAGGCTTGCATATCTCTGAGATCCATCACTTTCATAAAAGGCTGGAGTGGAATTGGAGCTATAACCACTTCTGGAATAGGGCCAAAGTGAAAGTATAACTTTCTCCTTGCTGTGATGAATGAAGTTCCAGAAGCCAGGATCCTCTCTTCATGGTTCTGCAAATCTGGGAGCATAGTCAACTCGCCTAACTCCATGCAGTGAGAATGTGGGATCATATTTTGTCACATCAGAAAATAAAATCAACAAGACGATCTATTATCAAGGGGTGAGAATAACTTCCCTGGATTTATCTGAAGACCTATGTGAAAATTTTAGCATTATAATTGTGTGAGTGGGCTATGTCTACATTTTTCATGGGAATTTGGGTTCCAGTTATTAGAGGTTAAATTTTGCTTTAAAAAATTAAAAATATACAAAAGTTTACATAAAGTATGACATAATTAAGATATAAATGAGAGCCTGAAGGAAGAGGACGGTTGTCTTGAATATCTAGAAGAAATGTGTCCAGAGAGTAAAATAAACTAATGATTGAAAGTTGCATTGAGGTATATTTTTGTTCAGTGTTTAGAGTCCTACAGAAGGAAAATGAATGGCTTGGGTAATTAATAAGTTCCTCATTACCAACATTAGTCAAGTACAACCTAGATGCCATCTTGCAAGGGACCTTTAATATTGAGGAGGTTTGTCCCAAATCTAATGTTTAAATTCTATAATTCCAAGCTTGGGTGACAAGCACAAGACTAGTATTGAGAGGGGTAGATACACCATAGAGTGGCCCAAAATCTGAACAAATGATCTAATGACTATGACTGAGTTATGTTCAAATGTTGCTCTTTTTTTCCCCTTTAATGACCAAAGCAAAAGGGGTTTCTTTTTGTATAATAAGTTTACATAGAGAATTGTGTAGCAGTCAAAGAATTTAGAAAAATACACCCTTTAGCTTTTTATGGAGACCTAATTTTCAGGTTGTGACCCTGTTCACCAGGGAGCTGCTATTTTCATCTTCCTTTGGCAATACATCAATATTGTTGATAAAATCTCTTAAAAAGTACTCAATATGGCAGTAAGCACTTGGTTGATTCTCCTTCCCATGTTCAGACCAAAATCAGTTATGGTATAAAATTTATAAGATAAAAGTTTCAAGAAAGCTCTTGGGGAATCTACTTTGTGTCTTTACTAAGAAATAGTGTAACTCTAAGTGCCTCCATGGCTTGAAGCAAAACTATGTGTCCTGGAATATGGATAAACCCAGCTATATATGAATTAAGTTCCCAGATTGTCATTCAACCTTCCTCTGTTCCCTATATTTTCTAATGGGTCCCACCAGCATAATCCATTACTCAATCTACTCTCTTCCTCATCATTTTTTGTTTGTTTACTTCAGGAACTGCAAATAAGACTCTTCTCACCCAGTTAGATGTCTCTATTAAGCAATGGATTCCACCAACCTGCACTAATCTTAGTGAAGATTGTATAAATAGGAGTAGAGAGAAGTAGAAGACTATCAGGATGCCCACAACTCTCCAATGTAATATAAGAAGGTATAAATGGCATTGATGATACATTCTTTGCCCTCAAGAAGCTTATGGAAAAGTTAAAATATTCAGTAATAATTAGGTTATAATGTAAACACACAGGATACAAAATTTGTATCTTCAAAATTAATCCTTAAAATACTCCCTGCAAACTCTGAGAAATACAAAAGAACTGAGAACAATTGTTGAGACCTCAGATTCATGTCTTTCAACACACAGTCAGGGCACTAAATGTAGTAGTAGGAAGAATCTCTCTTCTTCCTCTTTTTTTTTTATTTATGTATAAACTTCAAAGAATTCATGCTCATTAAGTGCATTTATAATGTAACTTTATAATATTCTTAATGATTTAATATATTGGTTCAAATAGTGCATAATTTCTTATGGTAATGCGAGGTATTCAAAATAACAAAACAATCTTAATAAAGAAAAACAAAATTATGGGAATTACAGTTTCTAATTTCAAAACTTATCACAAAGCAGCAATAATTACAACAGTGCAGTCCTGGCATAAGGATAGACATATAGATCAATTGAATAATATTGAGAATCCAGAAATAAACCCTTACATTAATGGTCAATTGTATTTTGGTAAAGGTGCCAAGATAATTAAATGAGGAAAGAATAGTCTTTTTAACAAATGGTACTGAACACCCACATGCAAAGACTGAAATCATTCCCCTACTTCACACCACATGTAAAAATTAAGTCAGAATTAATTATAGACTAAATATAAGAATTAAAATTATAAAATTCTTAGAAGAAAACTTAGGAGTAATCGTGATCATAAATTAGGAAATAGTTTCTTAAATATAACACCAAAAGCATAAGCAACAAAAGAAAAAATAAATAAATAAATTGGACTTAAATAAAATTAAAAACTTGTATGCTTTCAGGGACTCCAAGAAAGTAAAAAGATACTCCCACTGAATATGAGGAAATATTTGCAAATCATATGTTTGATTAAGGTTTATATTCATAATATATAAAGAACTCATACATAAACTCAATATATAAAGAACTCTATAAAAACAACTCAACAACAGAAAGACAAACAATCCAGTTAGAATGGGCAAAGGAGGTGAATAAACATTTCTCCAAAGAAGAGTTTTTAAATGCCCAGAAAGCATATGTAAAGATGTTTAACATCATTAGCTATTAAAGAAATGCAAATCAAAACTATAATAAGATACCACTTCACACCCATGAGGTGACTAAAATAACAACAGACAATAACAAGTGTTACAGAAGACATGGGAAATTAGATCCCTTATATATTTCTGGTAGGGTTGTAGGATGGTGCAACCATTTTAGAAAACAATTTGGCAGTTTCTCAAAGAATTAAATATATAGTTACTATATGACCTAGCTCTTTTACTCCTACATATATACCCAAAAGAATTGAAAATATAAGTCCACAAAATATCACAAACAAATACTTGTAGCAGCACTATTCATAATAACCAAAAAATGAAAATAACAAAAATGGCCATCAACTGATAGATGGACTAACAAAATATGGCATATCCATATAATGATGTTACTCAGTCATGAAAAGGAATAAGGTACTGGTATATGCTATAACTTGGATGAACCTTGGAAACACTAGTTCTAAGTGAAAGAAACCAGTCACAAAAGGCCCATACCATATGGCTCCATTTTTGTAAAAATGTCCAGAATAGGTAAATACATAGAGGCAGAAAGTAGATGGAAATAAAAGAAGGAATTTAAAAAATCCCTTAAGGAAAAAAAATAATAATGCATTTCATAGTTTTAGTGGAAGTGTCATCAAGATCAGAGAATCTATTGATATACTATTGTGCCATATCCACAATTAAATGAGAAAATTGACTTATTGGACTGGTGTGTCAACACTGTGAGGAAAAGCAAAAAGATATTAGAAATCTACAAGGGCAGGAATGTGCAATAGCCATCACAATATGTTCAGCACCCAAAGATGACACAGTCATGGGCAAAAAGAATACACCCAGTACATATTGGCAGCATGAAGAAATTCAGCCAATTAGGTCACAATGGCAAGCAGAAAGCATTGTTATTGCTTCCTTTGGGACAATTCATTCATCTACACTCCTTTTGATGGGCATTTAAGTGGTTCCCAAGTCTTTCCTTCCATTTCAGTACTATGAACATTCTTAGACATGTCTCCTGGTGTGCATGAGAATGATTTCTCATTCACCTGAAGGGGGATTGCTGGGTTTCAGAACGTGTGAATTTTCAACTTTACAAGATAATGTCAAACTCCTTCTCAAAAGGTTATCCTAAGTCACATACTTTCTTTGGATGACGAAAAATGTCAATGAAGAAGACCCTCTGTTCCTCAGTGAAGCTCCACTCATCTCTGTATTTCCTTTATATCCTCCCCTCCTTTAGTTTCCCTGTCTTAGAGTCATGGAATATAAGGGGCAGAAGGACCTTTAAAAATGTTCAGTTCAACCCATTTGGCAGATGAGGAAACCAAGATTCAGAGAGGATAAAGCAGCATGCTCAACACCAAATTGCTAATCACCCATGTGAACCAGGGTTACAAAGTAAGTCTCTTGATTCCCAGCCTCTTCCCTTTTGTTTCCTTTTCTTCACCCTTCCTTTCCTCTCTTCCTTCCAAAGCCCAGGTGGTAGGAAGAGTGGCAAAGAGGAATAGTTGTGTTGCAGAAATCAGAACTATTTTAGTCATGATTTTCAGCTGTCTCTTTGCAAAGGGAAAGAGAATGAGAGCTGCCCTGGCCCCATCCACCATGATGATAGAACTCTAATGACTCATTTCAAGGAAGTGAAACTATGGATTCCAAGTCACAATTAAGCCATAATACTTTATTTAAGAAACTAAAGGACAGGCGTACCTGGGTGGCTCAGTTGGTTAAGTATCCAACTCTTGGTTTTGGCTCAGGTCAAGATCTCAGGGTTGCAAGATGGAGCCCTGCATAGGACTCACGTGCTGGGTGTGGAGTCTGCTTAAGATTCTCTCTCTCCCTCTGCCCCTCCTCACCCTCTCTAAAAAAAAAAAAAAGAAAGAAAGAAAGAAAAGGAAAAAGGAAAGAAAGAAACTAAAGGACAATCATTTAGGACACTGATTATAATGCAGTGTATTGAATGACAGAAGTCATAGATTTCAGTATCAGCTCCATAATTTATTTTTGGGGGACCTCAGGCAAATGGACAAACCTCCATAAGAATCCAATGTCTCATCTAGTGATGTTATTAACAGTTGATCCCCTAGTTCCCAGGGTTGGCAAGAGCATCAACAATGCAATAGGTACCACACATATTTCTATTTAAAACTCTTAGTACTTAACCTGGTGTATAGCAGTGCCTTAAAAAATGTTCATTGCATAAATAAATGACTTCATGATTGAAGTGTTTTGAAATTTAGATTGTATAATAGACACACAAATTATTAATCTAAACATATTTTTTAAAATCTTATTCCAGATTCACAATTTAATCTCAAAACTACTTAGCCATTTGCATTAAAACTTTCCAGACCCAAGCCCCCAAAATTTCTAAGAACTCAGCTTAATCATGAAGCCAAAAGGTGAAGTCAATACTTCAAGCTATTGTTATAAAGAGACTGAATATAATACCAAAGCTCAAAATTAGGTTACAGTTAAGCAAGGATGATGATTATTGGCCTCTAGGAGGCTAAAAGCCTCCTTCTTTCTACCCATTCCCTCCTTTACATGTCATAGGTTGGGTCTAGGGGTTAAGTATGAAGTTGCTCTATGGACCAATTTTTCTAAAAGTGGAGGCTCCAAAAGATGTAGAAAAAAACGCATGCATGATCAGGGCATGGGCATGCTAAGGGCAGGGCCCCTTCCATGCTCTTTCACCCCTGAGAAGACTTGGGTTGAGTATACTAGGCCATAAGGGGAAACTCTCTTGTGCTTGTTGTCTATGTATCTTTCTCTTTTTCCTCTGGTGCCCTGTGAGCATGCTCAGAGTCATCTTGAATTTTGTACTTGAATTGTGACCCAGATTTAAGTGAAGGTATCAAGTGGGGAAGCCAAGGCCCTATCTAACTCCCAAGAACTCTGGAGTGGGGTGTGAGACCAACTCCTTGGATAACAATAAAGTTATGCTTTGCCTTGCAAGTTTTGCCTAAATTTTGCAAAGATCTTTTTAGGAATCTCACAGGGAATAAGGGCAGCTAAGAATTTGGGTTTTCCTAGGTACTCTAGCCAGATAATGCTGAGTGGGAAGTGTTGAGCAGAACTCAGAGGATCTATTTTCTGGAATATGGGAAAATCTTAAGTTAAAGAGAAGCTACTGATCTTGTTGGCATGGAAGAGAGTCAGGCCTTGTAGGAGAAAAAGACAAATAAATAGAGAAAACATACAGAAATGAAAAAATTTGCACTATTTTAAATTACAACATTGAAGGAAGCCAAGAATGCAGTAGAGATCGAACAAAAGAGAGCTAAAGGTCTTAGTTAAATTCAATAGTGTTATAATAAGAATCATCAAAAGCAAATAAAGTGTTTTTTAAAAAATTAGGCAGGGCCATATGTGTTCTATTTGGCTCCTTCTTAGGACAAAGTCAGAGAAGTTTGGGAAAGGATTATCATAAAAAATGACATCAACAAGAGAAAGAATGTGACATATAGTAAGTAATACATTTGTGTCTGTGTTTCTCTGCCTGATTGCCCATCAGTACAAGTGATAAGTCATGCCCTCTACCTTGCTTTATTTGGCTTCCTTGAAGGAACACTGGACTGGAAAAAGACAAAACAATTTTCTGATGCATGAAAATGGACTAGCGGGTGGGACATCATGGGTAGCCACTCCCCAGAAATTTTCACTGCTTTTACCATAACTCTAGTAATGGGAGTCAATACATTCCATAAAAGACTCTCTTACTGACATCTCTTAATCTCATTTCATTGACAATAACCTTGTTATTACTAATGGTGATTAGATTGTAGAAAGTTGTAAAAAGAATATATAGAGCACGGACTAGATACAAGACATACAAAAGTATATACTTACAGGGCACCTGGGTGGCTCAGATGGTTAAGCGTCTGCCTTCGGCTCAGGTCATGATCTCAGGGTCCTGGGATCGAGTCCCGCATCCGGCTCCCTGCTCCTTGGGAGCCTGCTTCTCCCTCTGCCTTTCTCTCTCGCTCTGTCTCTCATGAATTAAAAAAAAAAATCTTTAAAAAAAAAAGTATATACTTACATTCAAAGGGAGGAAAATTCTTTGTTAGACCTTGCATTGGAAGCTTTACTATATAATCTAATTTCTTCATTCATGGGCTGCAAACATCATTATTTTTATTCAACAGATAAGGAAACCAAAGCTCAGAGATATTAATGTCAAAGTACCACTGTTGATAAGAGACATGGCTAGAATTGAATCTCAGCTTCCTCTGGTTCGAAGACCATTTTCTCCTACAATAACCTGACCCATAGGTGAGTTAAAAGTAAAAATCTCTTTTTAGAAAGCTTACTCAATTATTATTAGGACTCATTTAGTAAGAAATGCAACCAACTTATATTTTTTATCTCTGCATTATCTTTTATAATTATACATATGTGAGCTTTATATATTGTGAAACATATATATGAGTATATGTTTTTAAAAAATGTAGATACAATACTATAGTACATTTTAATTAAAACCTGGATGAGTTTATATACTGCAACCAAATCAGTCCTCCTCAGTCAAGCCTAATAATGACTTCTTGATTGTTGGGATGGCTCAAAAAATTGGGACAACTCCTCCTGATTTTATGGTTTTTCATCAAATAAATGTGTTTTCCAATTTTTGCAAGATGGCTCGGCTCAGAACCCATTCTGTATTTAAGAGGTGGTAGAGGACTATGGGAGATTTGGGACAGTTATATAGTCTCTCTGCCTTCAAATGGCTCATCTTTATTTACAACCTACTAATGCAAGCAGTGCAGGTTTTAGTGAGGACTAAATCAGACCAGGTATGTGGAGCACTTTCCATAGAACATGGTTGGTGGCAGGCCCTCAGTAAGTGAGGCCCTCTAATTAAAATTTGTAAGAAGTAGGGGGTGGGAATGTAAAGAGATCTGTTTCACTCTTTTCTTTTTTTCCTTTTTGAGAAAATCAGGGCTCTAGGTGGCTTATTTCCTAGGGTGAGATAACCCCTGACTTGACACTCTTTACTTGGACATCATGATGCTCTGACACTTCCATATCAGAGAAATTGTCTATACCAAAGTGGCCACCTTCCTTTTTTTAAATTTTTTTATTTATTATGTTATATTAGTCACCACACACTACATCATTAGTTTTTGATGTAGTGTTCCATGATTCATTGTTTTTATATAACACCCAGTGCCCCATGCAATGCGTGCCCTCCTTAATATCCATCACTAGGCTAACCCATCCCCCCACACCTCCCCCAAAACCCTCATTGTGTTTCCTGGAGTCCATAGTCTCTCATGGTTCATCTCCCCCTCTGATTTCCCCTCCTTAATTTTCCCCTTCCTTCTCCTAATGTCCTCCATGCTATTCCTTATGTTCCACATAAAAGTGAAACCATACGATAATTGTCTTTCTCTGCTTGACTTATTTTTCTTAGCATAATCTCCTCCAGTTCCATCCATGTTGATCCAAATGGTGGGTATTCATCCTTTCTGATGGCTAATATTCTATTGTATATATGGACCACATCTTAATCCATTCATCTGTTGAAGGGCATCTCGGCTCCTTCCACAGTTTGGCTATTGTGGACATTGCTGCTATGAACATTGGGGTGCATGTGGCCCTTCTTTTCACTACCTCTGTATCTTTGGGGTAAATACCCAGTAGTGCAATTGCTGGGTCATAGGGTACCTCTATTTTTTAACTTTTTGAGGAATCTCCACATTCTTTTCCAAAGTGGCTCTACCAATTGCATTCCCATCAACAGTGTAAGAGGGTCCCCCCTTTCTCCACATCTTCTCCAACATTTGTTGTTTCTTGCCTTGTCAATTTTTGCCATTCAACTCTATGGTCAACTAATCTTTGACAAAGCAGGAAAAAATATCCAAAGGAAAAAAGACAGTCTCTTCAATAAATGCTGCTGGGAAAACTGGACAGCTATATACAGAAAAATGAAACTCAACCATTCTCTTACACCGTACACAAAGATAAACTCTAAATGGTTGAAAGACCTCAATGTGAGACAGGAATCCATCAAAATCCTAGAGGAGGCCATAGGCAGTAACCTCTTCGACATCAGCCACAGCAACTTCTTTCAAGATACGTCTCCAAAGACAAGGGAAACAAAAATGAAAATGAACTTTTGGGACTTCATCAAGATAAAAAACTTCTGCACAGCAAAGGAAATAGTCAATGAAACAAAGAGGCAACCCACAGAATGGAGAAGATATTTGCAAATGACACTACAGATAAAGGGCTGGTATCCAAGATCTATAAAGAACTTCTCAAACTCAACACCCAAAAAACAAATAATCAAGTCAAAAAATGGGCAGAAGACATGAACAGACACTTCTCCAAAGAAGACATATGAATGGCTAACAGACACATGAAAAAATGTTCAACATCATTAGCCATCAGGGAAATTCAAATCAAAACCACTTTGAGATACCACCTTACACCAGTTAGAATGGCAAAAATTGACAAGGCAAGAAACAAAGTGGCCATCTTCCATGCATGCATACCTTTCTTCAATGGAATTTTCAAACCTGCTTTTGCTTACATGAAACAATCCAGATTCAAAGATATTGTACCGTTAGACAGAAGTTCACTGTGGCTATATCTTACTCTGCTCAATTAGCAGATGTAAGGACTTTAGCCACCTGGCACAGCTGGACTGTTGCCTAGCTAACAACTACCTTGTCTGTCTATAGATATTAGACTGAAGACAGGTCACATTATGTTTTTTCCTGCAATGTCAAATAAAACCTCTTTTTAAATAAAAAGCACATGGGAAATGGGGATGTCATGTTTGGGGACAGCTCCCATGTGAAGGTCCTCCGTATTCCTGCTTAAGTTAGTATGGAACTAGCAGCTCCTACTGCCTGGAAGACTTTTTTTTTTTTTTGCCATCTTTCACCTGTGGAAATCACATCTATCCTTCAAGTCCCAACTCAAATACAGCTTCCTCCATGAAGCTTTCCCTGATTTCATGACTCTCACTCTCAAAATGTAGAGAAGTTGTTTCCTGCTGCTATGGGGTGAGGGATCTAGAGAGGCATCAGAACTTGGTACAGAGGGGTATTGGGGCCACTGGGTTAGGATAAAACTGGGTTGGAGGTGCAAGAAAGGAGCTGACATTTGCCCTTAGAGTTCAGGCATTTGAGTTTAAGGTGCAAAAAGGACAAGAATCTGGGGGTAAACCAAGAGCAGAGTAACCCACGCTGACACCCTCCACAGATCCATCCTCTCCTGCCATCGACATTGATCAAACCATGAATCCAAACCATGCAGATACCATGCTTGAGATGAAGACGTGTATGGGGAGCTGGAGGTTAGGGAGGGTTCTGCCCAGAGACAAAGGGGAACCCTCCATAACAGAACTGATCTTGTGTGTTTCTATCAGAGGTGAGAATGGGGGTTGGCGATGGGCAGTGAGAGAGATGCAGGCAGAAGTTTGGCAGAGTCAGTGAGAGGAATCTCACCTCTGCATTGCAGACCATTGCCCAGGCGTCTTGGGCTGCCCACTCACAGTAACAACTAGACCTTGGCCTTATCCACTATGGCTTTCAAACTGCATTAACGCAACAATTAACACAGTCTTCAAGTGGCTCTGCCCAGAGAGATTTCCAGATTAAGCCAACCGCCACTCAACATGAAAAGACAGAGAAATGAATGTTTGTTGAGAAGCCACAAAGGAAAATTGTATTTTCTTTAAAAATAAAAAAAAAAACATTAATACAAAAACATTGAAAACAAAATCAGAAGTTGAGAAAATAGTATAAAAAATATCATTGGGGCACCTGGGTGGCTCAGTCTTTAAGCGTATGTCTTCGGCTCAGGTCATGATCCCAGGGTCCTGGGATCAAGCCCCACCTCAGGCTCCCTGCTCAGCGGGAAGCCTGCTTCTACCTCTCCCACTCCCCCTGCTTGTGTTCCCCCTCTCGCTGTGTCTTTCTCTCTCTCTCTCTCTGTTAAATAAATAAATAAATAAATAAATAAATAAATAAATAAATAATCTTTAAAAAATATCATCAACATATCACTCAACTTCAATAATCATCAATATTTTACCAATTTCTTTTCATTTTTTTTCTTTGCTTGGTTATTTTGAAACAAATCCCTTATATCAAAGTTATTTCCACGATAAACCTATAGTATGTGTCTCTAAATCATTTTTTGTTTACATGATGAAAGAACTAACAAAATCAGCAATAATTTCTTGATATCATCTAATGTGCAATCTATGTTCAAAATTCCTTGTCTCAAAGGATCCTTTTTTAGTTGCTTTGTTTGAATGTAGCACCAAGTAGCGTCCACACATGGCATTAAGTTGTTATGACTCTCCAGCAATCTATTACTATGTAACAACCACCTCAAAATGTAGTGGCTTACAATAAGAATAATTTATTAATTCCACATTCCACAGATCAACTATTTGATCTTGGGGTCAGCTGAGTGGTTTTCTGCTGGTTTTACCTGGAGGCCTTTATGTGGCAGCAGTCAGCTTGTGGATTTAGTGAAGACTAGATGGTCCGGATGGCCTCATGTCTGGTGACTAGTGTGGACTGTCAGCTGGGTCTCTCTCTCCACATTTACTCCCCTCAAGGAAACTAGCCTTGGCTTCTTCACAAAACAGTCTTAGGGCTCCAAGCATGCAAGGACAGAATCTACAAGCCTCCTTCAGGTGTAGGCTTCAGAGTTTGCATACTGTCAATTTTGCAATGTACTATTTGTCAAGGCAAGTCATAAGGCCAACCCATATTCAAAAGGTGGAACAATAGACTCCACCTCTTGATAGGATGAGATGCAAAATAACATTAAAAAAGAAAAAAAAAATGACCATTATTGCAAACTATCTAACACATTTTCTTAAATCTTCTTTATTCTCCAATAATATTTATCCTTCCTTTTTATGGCATTGATTTGCAGAGAAATAAAGTCATTTATGCCCCCAAATTTTGTATTTTTGTGGTATCTTTTAAATTACTCATCTATCTCCCAAATTTCCTATAAACTGGTAGCTTGATACAGAGGCCTGATTAGATTTTAGGTTTTATTTTTAGTTAAGAATACTTCAAAGGTGAGCTAGAGAGTAAAATGCTAAGTGAAATAAGTCAGTCAGAGAAAGACAAATACCATACAATTTCACTCATATGTGGAATTTAAAAAACAAAACAAATGAGCGAAGGAAGAAAAAGAGAGAGAAAATCAAGAAACAGACTCTTAACTACAGAGAACAAACTGACAGTTACCAGAGGGGAGGTGGGCAGGGGAATAAGTGATGGGAATTAAGGAGTTCACTTATCATGATAATCACCAGGTGATTAAAATAAAAACTTTAAAAAAAATACTTCATAGGTAATCCAGAATATTTCATTTTATATTATATCATGAGCCATGTAATGACTTGTCTTTTCCAAATTTGGTGATGCTAAGATTGATCAGTAGGCATGTGTGGTCAGCCTGATTCCCCCTTATAAAGTCCCTCATCAACCTTCTTCTAATTGCTTCTTACCGAATCACCTGAATCTATTAATTCATTGCAAATGCTGATTTCTCTGATTCTATTATTCCTTCTGCAAGTACTAGCAGGAATTCTTCTCTAGAGAAATCTCCATCAATAATGTTAATCTGAAGCATAGTTTGTGTAGAAAAGCCTGAGTAAATTCTTATTTCCTCTTCATAACAAATTTAAGAGTAATGAGTTGGTGTCCTAGTAAACTCCTATTATGGCCAATGAGATTTTTTTTTTAATTAGTTTTTGGTTTTTGTGTTATTAGGGACTCATGGATTTTTATGTATTTGATGTGCTTCAATCCACTGCCATCATTATTCATTTGGATGATCCCAAATTGTTCCATCTTGGGCCAGTAGGAGCTCCTCTAAATTGACCCATTTTGTTTTACCTGATCCCATTGGTATTTGATAGTTTCTTGCTTTCTATTACAACAAAATGCTAAGACTCACCTTCTATATTTTCTGTTTCAAACTTAGAATCAACCTTGTCTGGGGAATTCTGATTCCATTTAGTGGGGAATTGTGTTTAGATACCACAATCTGCACCCTAGGAATGTTCATTACTATTCTATTTTCATTGATTCTAGGACTTTATAGAGGCCCACACAGATGAATGGACAGACTAAGAAATTGATATTATTAAGAAAAGACAACTAGGGAGGAGGAGCAAGATGGCGGAGGAGTAGGAGACCTAAATTTTGTCTGGTCCCAGGAATTCAGCTAGATAGGTATCAAACCATTCTGAACACCTACGAACTCAACAGGAGATCAAAGAAAAGAATAGCAGCAACTCCATGAAAAAAAAGCGACCACTTTCTGGAAGGTAGGACGTGCAGAGAAGTGAATCTGAGGCAATATACGGGAAGATAGATGGGGGGGGAGGGAGCTTCTGTCAGATGCACAAAATCCAGAACTTTTAGAAGTCTGCTCTGCTGAGGGATGTCGCTCCAGTGGCTGGGGGGGGGGGTGGAACCCTCACTGGAACAGCATGGTCTCAGGACCCTCAGGGTCACAGAAAGACCTGGGGTGCCTGAGTGTGGCAGAGCTCCCAGGTATTGGACTGGGGAAGCCAGCTATAGAGACAGAGCCAAGGAGTGGGCTCTCAGCTCAGGGTTGCCATAAACCATAATCCACAGCACAGTCCGGTCACTGCTTTTCCAGCAGGGACCCAACAAGTGGCAGATCCGGGGAGACTCCCCTTTCTCCCCGGGGAGGAGTGGTGCGGGAGTGCACTGCAGGGATCTGCTGGGTTTGGAGACTCCACACAGGTCGTGTGCCAGAGATAGAAAAACTCAGTCACAGACCAGGTGACCACAGAGTGTGGCTGGAGACCGGGGAAATAGGAGTGACTGACTGAGGAGTGGGGCCCCGAGTTCTCGGCTCCTCCAGAGCGGAGATTGGAAGGCCACCATTTTCACTCTCGGCCTCCAAAGCTGTGTGGAAAGCTTGCAGGGAATAAAAGCTCCCAAGAGAAAACCTGAGCAGATTACCTAGCCCGGCCCCTGGCAAGGGCAGGGCAATTCCGCCTTGGGCAAAGACATTTGAGAACCACTGCAACAGGCCCCTCCCCCAGAAGATCAGCAAGAACAGCCAGCCAAGATCAAGTTTACTGATCAATGAGAACGGCAGAATGCCGGCACTAGGGGAATACAGCACATAGAATTCATGGCTTTTTCCCCCTAATTCTTTAGTCTTTCAAAGTTAATTTTTTTAATTTCTTTTTTTTTCTATTTTTTTTTTAGTTTTATTATGTTATGTTAGTCACCATACAATACATCATTAGTTTTTGATGTAATAATCCACGATCCATTGTTTTCGTATAACACCCAGTGCTCCATGCAGCATGTGCCCTCCTTAATACCTATCACCAGGCTAACCAATCCCCCCTCTCCCCTCCTCTCGAAAACCCTGTTTGTTTCCAAGAGTCCATAGTCTCTCATGGTTCATCTCTCCCTCCGATTCCCCCCCCCTTCATTTATCCCTTCCTTCTCCTAATGTCCTCCATGCTATTCCTTATGTTCCACAAAAAAGTGAAACCATATGATAATTGACTTTCTCTGCTTGATTTATTTCACTTAGCATAATCTCCTCCAGTCCTATCCATGTTGATGTAAAAGTTGTGTATTCATCCTTCCTGATGGCTGAGTAATATTCCATTGTATATATGGACCACATCCTCTTTATCCATTCATCTGTTGAAGGGCATCTCGGCTCTTTCCACAGTTTGGCTATTGCGGATATTGTTGCTATGAATATTGGGGTGCATATGGCCCTTCTTTTCACTACATCTGTGTCTTTGGGGTAAATACCCAGTAGTGCAATTGCTGGGTCATAGGGTAGCTCTATTTTTAAAATTTTGAGGAACCTTAACACTGTTTTCCAAAGTGGCTGTACCAACTTGCATTCCCACCAACAGTGTAAGAGGGTTCCCCTTTCTCCACAACCTCTCCAACATTTGTTGTTTCTTTCCCTGTCCATTTTTGCCATTCTAACTGGTGTAAGGTGATATCTCAATGTGGTTTTGATTTGAATTTCCCTGATGGCTAATGATGATGAACATTTTTTCATTTGTCTGTTAGCCATTTGTATGTCTTCTTCAGAGAAGTGTCTGTTCATATTTTCTGCCCATTTTTTGACTTGATTGTTTGTTATTTGGGTGTTAAGTTTGACAAGTTCCTTATAGATCTTGGATATCAGCCTTTATCTGTAGTGTCATTTGCAAATATCTTCTCCCATTCTGTGGGTTGCCTCTTTGTTTTGTTGACTTTCCTTTTCTGTGCAGAAGCTTTTTATCTTGATGAAGTGCCAAAAGTTCATTTTTGCTTTTGTTTCACTAGCTTTTGGAGATGTATCTTGAAAGAAGTTGCTGTGGCCGATGTCAAAGAGGTTACTGCCTATGTTCTCCTCTAGGATTTTGATGGATTCCTGTCTCACATTGAGGTCTTTGATCCATTTTGAGTTTAACTTTGTGTATGGTGCTAGAGAATGGTCAAGTTTCATTCTTCTGCATGTAGCTGTCCAATTCTCCCAACACCATTTGTTGAAGAGACTGTCTTTTTTCCATTGCATGTTTTTTCCTGCTTTGTCGAAGATTATTTGACCATAGAGTTGAGGGTCCATATCTGGGCTCTCTATTCTGTTCCATTGGTCTATATGTCTGTTTTTGTGCCAGTACCATGCTGTCTTGGTGATCACAGCTTTGTAATATAGCTTGAAATCGGGCAACGTGATGCCCCAGCTTTGTTTTTCTTTTTCAACATTTCCTTGGTGATTTGGGGTCATTTCTGATTCCATACAAATTTTAGGATTGTTTGTTCCAGCACTTTGAAAAATGTCATTGGAATTTTGATCAGGATGGCATTGAAGGTATAGATTGCTCTGGGTAGCATTAGACATTTTAACAATGTTTATTCTTCCGATCCATGAGCATGGAATATTTTTCCATCTTTCCATAACAGGCTGATACCCCTGATGAATATGGATTCCAAAATTCTCAACAAAATCCTAGCTAATAGGATCCAACAATACATTAAAAGGATCATCCACCACGACCAAGTGGGATTTATCCCCAGGATGCAAGGGTGGTTCAACATTTGAAAATCAATCAATGTGATAGATCACACTAATATCGATCCTGGGACTCCAGGAGGGAGAAGAACCATATGATCCTCTCAATAGATGCAGAAAAAGCATTTGACAAAGTACAGCATCCTTTCTTGATCAATTATTTGTTCAAACAAACTAATTTGTTTGATTTGATCAAACAAACTAATATCGATCCTGGGACTCCAGGAGGGAGAAGAACCATATGATCCTCTCAATAGACGCAGAAAAAGCATTTGACAAAGTACAGCATCCTTTCTTGATCAAAACTCTTCAGAGTATAGGCATAGAGGGTACATACCTCAATATCATAAAAGCCATCTATGAAAAACCCACAGCGAATATCATTCTCAATGGGGAAGAACTGAGAGCTTTCCCCCTAAGATCAGGAACACGGCAGGGATGTCCACTATCACCACTGCTATCCAACATAGTTCTAGAAGTCCTAGCCACAGCAATCAGACAACAACAAAAAAAAATAAAAGGCATCTGAATCGGCAAAGAAGAAGTGAAACTCTCACTCTTTGCAGATGATATGATACTTTATGTGGAAAACCCAAAAGACTCCACCCCAAAACTGCGAGAACTCATACAGGAATTCAGTCAAGTGGCAGGATATAAAATCAATGCACAGGGGCGCCTGGGTGGCTCAGTTGGTTAAGCGACTGCCTTTGGCTCAGGTCATGATCCTGGAGTCCCAGGATCGAGTCCCGCATCGGGCTCCCTGCTCGGCAGGGAGTCTGCTTCTCCCTCTCCCACGCCCCGTTTGTGTTCCCTCTCTCACTGTGTCTTTCTCTGTCAAATAAATAAATAAAATCTTTAAAAAAAAAATCAATGCACAGAAATCTGTGGCATTTCTATACACCAACAACAAGACAGAAGAAAGAGAAATTAAGGAGTCAATCCCATTTACAATTGCACCCAAAACCATAAGATACCTAGGAATAAATCTAACCAAAGAGGCAAAGGATCTGTACTCAGAAAACTATAAAATACTCATGAAAGAAATTGAGGAAGACACAAAGAAATGGAAAAATGTTTCATGCTCATGGATTGGAAGAACAAATATTGTGAAGATGTCAATGCTACCTAGAGCAATCTACACATTCAATGCAATCCCTATCAAAATACCCTCCACTTTTTTCAAAGAAATGGAACAAATAATCCTAAAATTTGTATGGAACCAGAAAAGACCCCACATAGCCAGAGGAATGTTGAAAAAGAAAAGCAAAGCTGGCGGCATCACAATTCCGGACTTCCAGCTCTATTACAAAGCTGTCATCATCAAGACAGCATGGTACTGGCACAAAAACAGACACATAGATCAATGGAACAGAATAGAGAGCCCAGAAATGGACCCTCAACTCTATGGTCAACTCATCTTTGACAAAGCAGGAAAGAATGTCCAATGGAAAAAAGACAGTCTCTTCAACAAATGGTGTTGGGAAAATTGGACAGCCACATGCAGAAGAATGAAACTGGACCCTTTCCTTACACCACACACAAAAAAAGACTCCAAATGGTTGAAAGACCTCAATGTGAGACAGGAGTCCATCAAAATCCTAAAGGAAAACACAGGCAGCAACCTCTTCAACCTCAGCCACAGCAAATTCTTCCTAGAAACATTGCCAAAGGCAAGGGAAGCAAGGGCAAAAATGAACTATTGGGACTTCATCAAGATAAAAAAACTTTTGCACAGCAAAGGAAAACAGTCAACAAAACCAAAAGACAACCGACAGAATGGGAGAAGATATTTGCAAATGACATATCAGATAAAGGGCTAGTATCCAAAATCTATAAAGAACTTATCAAACTCAACACCCAAAGAACAAATAATCCAATCAAGAAATGGGCAGAAGACATGAACAGACATTTTTCCAAAGAAGACATTCAAATGGCCAGAGACACATGAAAAAGTGTTCAACATCGCTCAGCATCAGGGAAATCCAAATCAAAATGTCAATGAGAGTTGGTGTGAGGCCTACCTCACACCAGTCAGCATGACTAAAATTAACAAGTCAGGAAACAACAGATTTTGGCAAGGATGCAGAGAAAGGGATACCCTCCTACACCGCAGGTGGGAATGCAAGCTGGTGCAGCCACTCTGGAAAACAGTATGGAGGTTCCTCAAAAAGTTGAAAATAGAGCTACCGTATAACCCAGCAAATGCACTACTGGGTTAGATATCTTTGTATCCAAAGATACAAATGTAGTGATCTGAAGGGGTACGTGCATCCCAATGTTGATAGCAGCAATGTCCACAATAGCCAAACTATGGAAAGAGCCAAGATGTCCATCAACAGATGAATGGATAAAGAAATGTGGTATATTATACAATGGAATATTATGCAGCCATCAAAAAATGAAATCTTGCCATTTGCAATGACATGGGTCATATCATATGACCTCACTGATATGAGGAATTCTTAATCTCAGGAAACAAACTGAGGGTTGCTGGAGTGGTGGGGGTGGGAGGGATGGGGTGGCTGGGTGATAGACATTGGGGAGGGTATGTGCTATGGTGAGCGCTGTGAATTGTGTAAGACTGATGAATCACAGACCTGTACCTCTGAAACAAATAATACATTATATGTTAAAAAAAAAAAAAAGAAGAAGAAGAAGAATTAGATATCAGGAAGGGAAAAATGAAGGGGGGGAATCGGAGGGGGAGACGAACCATGAGAGACTATGGACACTGAGAAACAAACTGAGGGTTCTAGAGGGGAGGGGGGTGGGGGGATGGGTTAGCCTGGTGATGGGTTTAAAGAGGGCAGGTACTGAATGGAGCACTGGGTGTTATACGCAAACAATGAATCACGGAATACTACATCAAAAACTAATGATGTAATGTATGGTGATTAACATAACACAATAAAATAAAATTTAAAAAAAGACAACAAGGAAATCATAGGATAGTTATGTTTGAATATTTACATCAGTTTTTATATCATTTATGTTTTACTTGTATCTCTTTTCTATTATGCCAAAAAATCTTGATTTTTTTTTTAAAATATCAGCATAAGCAGAAATATCATTGGACCAGTCCCTTCATCAAGCCAATCAGGCTGATAAGGGATATAGTTATTCTGGCCCTCTGATATAGCAGATCCTAGAGCCCGTTCTGGCCTAAATTTCTTGGGAACATGCCTGTGATTTAAAAGAGCTGAAATCTTGAAATTAATGTATAACAAAGAACTGTGACCAATCTCCATCAAAGGACCACCTCTCCCACTCAGAAGATGTCCCTGAAATCCAGTAAAGGTGCTTAAAAGGGCTCTCCCTTGGAATTTCATCTAAGCCCTGGCTGTGGTTCTCTCTGGACCAAGCCCGATGCTAAAGGCAGTGTTGTTCTGCATCTAAGAGGCCGGCTGCTTTGAACTTCCCGCAACTTGTCTACAACACCAGTACCGGTCAAGTGGTGTATGTCTAAACCACAGATGGGCAGGCCAAGCTTGCACAGTGCCACCCAAAATCAGAGTAAGAACATGGAGCTACATAAAGGATGACAAAGGGAGAAGGAGAACTTCCTGCTAATCCATGCATTCAGATACTGGAGCACTGGGTGTGGGGACTCTATTAGGGAGGAAAGTATTCACATCCTAACCTCTAACCCGAACAGAAAGTGAATTTTGTCGTTTCCTTATATTCATTTGAACAACCTAATGGCTTCCTTCCATTAGTTTGTATCACCCTTTCAGACAGAGATGGAAATCAAAAGATTCAAGTTCTGATCATGCCACTTTCCTATCTAATTATCATATGACCTTGGATATATCACACAAATTCTTTAAAACACTATTGCCTCAATCTTCATATTGGCTCACTTTAAGGGGTTGCTTGAGGATTAATGAGGCAATGTGTGTGAAATACCTGTGCATTCAGATTAATCAATAAATTTTCACTGAATCATAATCTTCCCTCTATATCTGTGGCTTCTCAAAGCAAGAAATGTTTAACTTGGCAGCTTTTTTTTTTGTCCATATCTAAGACAGATTATTCCTGAGGGCAAGTCAAACATTATGATACTCCTCCTCCTTCATTCCTTCCCCATGAAGAAAATATTGGTATATTTCTAGTGGCTATGTTGAACTGACACATATATTATAGAGTCTTTTTCATACCTCTGGCATAAAACCTCACATTACAAACATTTTGCATGAATATAAGAATCAAGAAGTTTTGATGTTTTCATTTACAGCTTAAGTAGCTATATCATATTCCTTAGCAAACTGAGTATGCCACAATATCTACCATATCTGCTATTTGAAACAAAACCA
Source organism: Neomonachus schauinslandi (assembly GCF_002201575.2). NCBI lineage: Eukaryota > Metazoa > Chordata > Mammalia > Carnivora > Phocidae > Neomonachus > Neomonachus schauinslandi. Next base: position 152,104,739 of record NC_058403.1, read on the forward strand.
AAGACCCAGTCAATGACTTTCAAATAGGCCCTATTTATAATGTAAATGATGCACACAGAATGCTGTAAAAAGTAATAATAATTTAAAACTCCTACATCCTGTCATATATTTTGATGACAGCTACAAGGAAACTGCTAGCCCAATTCTCTTGATGATTTTGTGTGAATATATTGAACCAATCCATTAAGCCTTGATAATAATCCAATTAATTGTTCAGAAACATTACCCAGGCTCTTGTGTGTGGTTTTTCTCACAGAGAGAAGAGGTGCCTGTTTATTTCACAGGCAGAATGACCAAGTTGGATATCAATATTCTCCATGAGCGAGCTCTCTAAAATGGATTTGCTATCGATTGGTCCATTTGCTATTGTTAGCAATCTTGCTCTACATCGTGAGGTCTCTGAACTTTTTTACCCCTACATGGTACTATGAATTATTCCTCCTCTAACCAACCAAAAATAAAATTAGGGTTTGCATATATATAGGGTTTTTTCTCCACAAGTGCAATATTAATTTTCCCTCAAAAGTGTACTTTTCTTATGCCTTAATTATATACAGATTTTTGAGGATTTAGATGCTATTTAAACTGGTGTCATTTCATAATAAAGATCAATGTGACTGCAAAATACTGGAAGGAAGATGCTATCTTTTCCCTCATTTTATAGGTAATAAGACTGAAACATGGAGAACAAAGACTTTAGAGTTAGGTAGACCTGAGTGGAACTCTGGTCCAGACACCACTAGCAGACCTTGATCCTTCTAAATCTGTTTGCTCACTTCAAAATGGGAATAACTCTAATGTCCACCTCTGCTGGTTGTTGTACAGACTAAATGAAATGGTTCACATAAAGCTCCCAGAGTATGGTAAAGACCCAGTACAGTTATGACTATAAGACACAAAGCTGTAATCATTTCCTTACCTTACCTCTTACATGTAGTGCATTGAATCACACAAAATGTCTGTCTGTTTTTGGAAGTCAGAAATGGCCAGATATCAGCAGTGGTTCAGTGTAATTTGTATTCTGCCTACTGAGAAATAGACTGAGATTTTGAGGGCAACAATTTTATCTTTCTTCAAATTTATATACTCTGAGAGCCTAGCACACAGTAAGCATTCAATGGATGACTGTAACATGTAAATAATGAAATATAAATAATGTAAAATGTGCATAATGTATCCCTTTCAATGGACTCCAAATTACTGACAATAACACCTCATCACAGACTTTTTTTTGTAAGTCCTATTGCCAAGGGGAAAAATGTTGCATATGTTGGTTGTGCTATGACCCATGAATATGAAAGTGTATTTTGTCTGCAGGCTATTTCATGCTTAGTTGGAAAGACAGTAAGGGGTGTCTGAGTGGTGAAGGCCCCTGCATAGTCCCATGAGATCCTCACACTATAAGCTCAGGAATGCATCACTGCTCACATACGCTCCAGAACTCGGGGCTCTGGGCCATGCTGTGTCAAACAGAGACCATGGGATAGGAGATCAGAAGAGCAAGATTGTCCCTATGTAACACTCCATAAAGCTAGATTCCATCACAACTGTCCTTGCTGTTCTTGCAAAGAATAGGCAGTCTGGTCAGAGGTCCCGAAGCCCAGCTGCAGATACAAACCTAAAGTTGCCCCAGTAACAACCCCCCCCCCAGAAAAAACAAAGAAATGGAGTTGCATTTACTTTGATCATTTCATGGATAGTCCATAGCCCTGAGTTCAAACAAGTAAGTCATTTATTTTTCATCATCTACAAAAGTCAGTATAATCTCTACTTTTCAGAGTTGTCATAAGGATTCAATGACGTATGCTGAAAAGCATGGAGAAAACAATGAGTCAGTGTGTAAACAAGAGGCCAGTACGTAGAAAAGATAAATTCTTTCTCCTGACTTGCAGAACAAGGGAAGGACTGAAACATAGAGGGATGTGATTTTTCAGGAGTTCCTGGACGCAGGACTTCTGTCCCACACTTCCTTCCCCACCATACCCACCATCAGATGTAACTCAACCACAAATTCCACTTTTCTAAGAAGATTTCACAAAAGGGGCTTATGATCATTTAATCTTAAAGGAGTGATGCTAAAACTCATTGACTCTGAAGATTCTTGTTATTATAAGTGAGGTCAGAAAGAATTTTCACTGCCTTTAAGGCCTCCCCAGCACTTTGGACATTCCTCTATTAAAGAACATATCATACCTAGGTTTTGATGCATCTACTTACCACTTACTGAAATCCAATTTGGGGCTACATTCTTGAGCTATCACATTTCACTTAAGTCTCACAACAGTTCAGTTAGATAGTTTTACTCTCATTTTGAAAGGAATCAGAGGTTTAGGAGGTTCTTGGAGAGGGTTTTTGATAACTTTGCCCAAGTTCACACACCTAATGAGCAACAGAGCCAGAAAATAAACCTGGGAATATCTGCCTTCGTAGTTGTGCCTTCACCACCATGACAGGCTGAAGGAATATTTTATTTACAGGTTGCTTTTCAAGAGGGGTCTGTCTTATTCACTGTTGTGTCCTCAATGCCTAAGTGCTTAAATGTATTTTTATTGAAGAATAAATGAATGAACAATCAGCCACTGGTTTCCCTAAGTTTCCAAAGCACTTATAAAGCTCATAAGCAGCATTCAACCTCACCTTTCTGGGACTGCAGCTAAGCAGGAGAGCAATAAGTGTGTCTTATGAGAGATAGGGTTGAGCAAGTACCCCCGGGATTCCCTGGTCACTTCTTGGTTTTGCACTAAAAGATGAATACAATTGTGAGATAAGTTCTGTTTGACTTTATGCTTTTCTAAACAAACTCCAGCCAACTCAGTTCAGTGTAATAGAGAGAATTAGATTCTACACTCTTAGACGAGTAATGTGGCCTTGGGTAAGTGATTCTGCCCATATAGTCCTCAGCATCCTCAGTTGGAAAATACGCTGACTAGAAACAATGATCTCTGATCTCAGGAAGACATCTGGAAGCAGGTGCCTACTTTACCCACCAGAACGTGCAGGCACAGGCAGTGCCATGTGATGGCCAGGTACAGCACCAGAGCCAGCTGATGGGTTTGGACCCCAACTCCAGCTCTAACTAACCACATGATCTTGGCAGTTTTCTTCATCCTTCCCATCAGGATCAATATTCATCTTTCATTTCTCAATTTCTCAAAGCTGTATTTCACATAGTCACAAAGAAGATAATGTCATTAAATGTTACGGAGAATATTAAGAAAGATTAATAGACATGTAGATAAAAACCAGCTGTAGAAAGGGATGTTTGATTGGGTGTAGAAGAATAATGGAGGGAAGTGGTGTTGGGGTGGACAAGATCATTCTGATCTTTGTATTTAAAGTCTGGGGGATATTTTCCTTGTGGATTCAAGTTTTAGCTGCTCTAGCTTCTTCTCAATACTGTGAATGGCATAAAAAACATGGAATTTTCCATGTGTTGGCTTTTTTTCATACATATCATAAGACTTTTAATAGAAGTCACAATTGGTTGAGGAGTTGTTAGTAGTTCAACACAGAATAGTAAAAATAAAGATTATAGAGTGGGTGTATTTATTTAAAATAAAATCACTATGTGAAAGTTTCTAACCAAACTTGAATGTTCATGATTATTCATTCTTAACATGTAAATTTTATGAATAATTAAATGGAAAAATACTCCTTCTGCTTTAAACTGAAAATGACTGAATAAAAAACAGAAGAAATGGGACACAGTAGGTATTGATAGTCTCCTAATTAAGTAGGATTATCTTAATGGTAAACTTGCTTTTCAAAAACTTATAAGAAATGTGAATGCTATCCATAGTGAGGGAATGTTTTCCTCTGTTACATTTTATATTGGTTTCTTACTGCTGCTGTAACAAATTACCACAAATTTAGTAGCTTAAAACAACACAATTTATTATTTTACAGTTCTGCAGGTCTTAAGCTTGATACTGGTCTCAGTGGGCTAAAATCAAGATGTCAGTACAGCTGTGTTTCTCCTGGAGGTTCCCAGGGGGAATCTGTTTCTGTGCCCTTTCTGGCTTCTAGAGGCTGCCTGTGTTCTTTGACGCATGGTCCCCTTCCAACTTCAGAGGCAGCAGCAGTTGGTTGAATCCTTCCCACATTGGATCACTCTAACCTTCTCTTCTACCTCCCTCTTCAAATTTTTAAAAAAGACTTATTTATTTGAGAGAGAATGCATGCACATGCAAGAGCAGGGGGGAGGGGAACAGAGGGAGAGAAAGAGAAAGAATCCCAAGCAGACTCCCCGCTGCACATGGAGCCCAACAGGGTCTCAATCCCAGGACCCTCATATCATGACCTGAGCTGAAATCAAGAGTCGGACACTTAACCGACTGAGCCACCGAGGCGCCCTTCCCTCTTCAACTTTTAAAGACCCTTGTGATTACATAGAGAGCATCCAGATAATCCAGGATTATCTCCCCATCTCAAGATCCTTAATTTAATCACATCCTCAGAGTCCCTTTAGTCATATAAAGAAACACATTCACAGGTTCTGGGGATTAGCATATAGACATCCTTGGGGGGCCATTATTATGCCTTCTACACATCTCTTTTGAGTCTGTATATAGTGGTTAAGAGCATGTACTCTGGAAGCAAAGAATGTGGGTTCAAATCCCGGGTCTGCTAGTTATTAGCTGTATGATCATAATCAAGTTACTTAACCTCTCTGACCTCAGTTTCCTCATCTTTAAAACAGCATTAATAATCCATACACACCTTATCTAGTTTCTGAGAATATTAAATGAATTCATGAAGAAAGTGACCGGGTATATTAACTGCTATGTAATCATGAACTGTTAGGAAATAAAAGTATATTAGTTAAGATAATCTAAAATCCGTAACATCCAACGTCTCAATTTTGCTGGCTTAATACGATATGCTTATTTCTTGCTGTGAAAAGTTCAAATAGAGTCAAAACAAAAGAGACAATCTGCAACTGTTTTTGTCTCCATCCTTCCCAAGGGCCTCTGAGTCCTTGCCATTTAAGCATAGGGACCAGAAGAAATGGAAAATCCCGAAGGAAGATTTTATGGGTCAGGTATAGAAATTATTTATATCACATTCCATTCAGTCACTGCAAAGCAGATTGGTAAATGTGCTCTAAATATGCACCCCCATGCCCCCAAAAATGGGTTTGGTGAAAAGCTAGGCAGTCTCTGCCACAAGGAGCCAAGGGTCAGCATGGAGGGTGACATTCCAAGACTCCTGGCCCCTTTTGCAAGCAGACGAGCTGTTCAAACGAAGGAACACTATAGTTACCTTGTGAAAGACTTCCGGAGGAGACAGGAGTCTGGGTTGGATGTTTGTACAGCCCAAGCTATATGCTGCTTGGGATAAATTGGAAGCTGGGACTGTGGAACATGGATGAGCCTAGAGGGTATACTGTTAAGTGAAATAAGTCAGACAGAGAAAGACAAATACCATAATGACTTCACTTATATGTGGACTCTAAAAAACAAAACAAACAAACAACAAGAACAGAAATAGACTCACAAATATAAAGAACAAACTGGTGGTTGCCAGAGGGGAGGTGGTGGTGGGATGGGCAAAATAGGTGAAATGGATTAAGAGATACAAACTTCCAGTTACAAAACAAAAATGTCACAGAGATGAAAAGCACAGCATAGGGAATATAGTCAAAAATATCTTAATGGCATTATATGGTGACAGGTGGTGACTACACTTATCATGGTGAGCATTTCTAGAATTGTCAAATCACTATGTTGCATACCTGAAACTAATATAACACTGTATGTCAACTATACTTCAATAATAAATTTTTAAAAAGAAAAAGAGCAATCATTCCAATGTGAACATAGCCACATGATTACTGAATGAAGTAAGGGCCACTGTGGAGATTAAGTGAGTAAATCTTGGATTAGGAGATACATTGAGGCTGTAGATAAGGATCTAATCATTATTGGCATAAAGATTAAAGATAGTAATTGAAGTCATGGAGGTGAAAGAGCAAGTAGGGTGAGAATAAGACAATGAAGAAGAGAAGGAGAGGAAACCATAAGGATTAGGAGTTACTGGGGGCGGGGGGGCAGCAGGAGAAGAGCAGAGTAAGGATGTACCAAGCAGCAAAGGAGGAGGCAACCTGCTACCTGTGTCAATTCTACCAAGGAATTAAATGATAACTTCCTTAAAACACCAAGGGGCCTCTGACATCTCCACCAGGAACAATCTCTGTAGAGTGTGCAGTGAAAGGAATGCTGCTGAACACAGGCTGCAGTATGGTAGGAAAGGGAGGGGGAGGAAGTATACATAGACAACTCTTTCAAGAGGTTTTATTCTGAAAGAGAAGAGATGGATATGGCTTTGGTGGAAGATGGTGGTTAAAGGATTTCTTTCTCTTTTTCTTTTCCTTCCTTCCTTCCTTCCTTCCTTCCTTCCTTCCTTCCTTCCTTC
>NC_058403.1:152111162-152122504 GCF_002201575.2 Neomonachus schauinslandi
TTCCTTCCTTCCTTCCTTCCTTCCTTCCTTCCTTCCTTCCTTCCTTCCTTTCCTTCCTTTCTTTTTTGTTTTTTAAAGATGGGATAAACTAGCAGGCTCAGGGGAAAAAGCCAGTAAGGGAAGTGCTGAAAAACGGGGAAGATGGGGTGATGGAAAGGCAGTAGGTTGAGGGTGAGCTAAGAACCCCAAAGGCTTAGCATTGCCAGTCCCATTCTTGTCAGGATATTGTGGAGGGATGAGGAGACAGTGGAGCCCATCCCTGTAGTATTTGGGAGCCTGAAGAAAAATGCAAAGTGGTTGGGTTTGAAAGGCCTTTTAAAGAACATGCAGAGTTGATTTTATGTCACTAGGCATCACGACCTGTAATTATGAAAATGAGCAAATAGCCCAATTCACACATTGCATAAATAAAATGCAACTTCTATTTCCATTCACTAACCTAAAACCTCTCACTGTACATCAAAGAACAGATCAGATAGCAATCCTAATTAGAGGACTCTTTCATTTATTTATACCTAGTTTGACCCAAAAGGATTTAAGGTGATTAATCAAAAAATAATAATAACCTAGCTATTTCACTCCTTTCCTCATATAAGGATTTAATGTTAAAACAATTATAGCAAGAAAGGAATTTGAAGATATTGCACCCCTAAACCTGTCACCAGAAGACTATATGGAGAACACAACCAAGGCTTTCCTGTGCCAGAAGCAGGAACAGAAGAAACAGTGCTCATTTTCCTAAGAGATGAGAAAAATTCAGTATTCAGTTAAGCTGACATGTAGCTTTAGTAGAAGGGTTTATGTGTATTGAAAGCTAGTTCCAGGACACAGATGACAAAGTCTATAAGTCACAATTAGTAATAAATCAACTATTACTATTTTTTTTTTGACAGGAAAAACTACCTGTCTATGATATTATATGTAGGTTGGCTAAAGAGGTCCAGGGAATCTTACAACATTACCAATGCAATTATGAACTCCAGGGACAGACTTTACATGGAACTGACAAGCTCAGGTGAAGTCATAGTACCTGGGAGGAAATGTAACCTGGCTTTACAAATTCAGGTCCTAAGGCAAAGAATGGCAGGGTATACAACCACTAGGACCCACTTGCAGTTCTTCCATCCTCCCCAGCCCTCTGCACCTCTCTTCCAGGATTTACCTTTCTCCATAATACTAATTACAATTGAGCATACTATGTATCATTTTAAATGCTTTTTATTGTCTGTCTCTCCATGCACACTCCATGAGCTGAGGATTTTGCTTCATTTGGTCAGTGTTGTATCTCCAAGGCCTGTGACAGACCCCAACACATGATAAGCACTCAGCAAATACCTTTTAAGTGAAAAAAAATGAATGAACCAGTAGAATTGGCTCATATTTTAATCTACCACTGTCTGCCATACCAGCCTCATCTTCCAGTACTCTCCACACTCCAACCACACCCAAGTGCTTCCTAGTGGTCCCTGCAGTTTCATGCTCCTCTGTCTTTCACACACTTTCTCTACTGATTTGGCAACTCTCTCACCTTACTCCCCTTCCCCCGCCACACACACACATATGCACATCCTCATCTGCCCCTCAAAACTCTTAACTTTCAAGCATCAAGTATTGTGCTCAAACATTTTTGTCTCCATGAAGTCTTCCATCTCTACCCCAGCAGATTTCTTCACTCTTTCATCCAATATGTCCTCATTTAACTTGTATTGTTGATGGTTGTCCATGTATCTCTAACTGTGATGGTCCTGTAGCAAGCAGGCATGTGAACCCTGTGCTCAAGGAGTGTATGCCACTTCTGCTGCTGCATTTTCCCACTTCTCTTCCAGCCTCCATCAACCTACAGTGCAACTGTGTTTACAGCTGTCTCCTCAACTAGACTCTGAGGGCCTGCAGAGCAACACCATTTCTTCTTTGTTTCCATTTCTCCAGCACCTGACACAGCATTTGCTGCTTGATAAATGTTTGAATGAGTGAAATAACTTAATGGCCAAAGGATATGAAACATACCATTTCTACCCTTCATGTTGACAATTTGCTTCTTTTCACTCCTGGCTCTGAAGATTTCTGTGCTGTTGCTGTGGATGCTATTTTTACTCATGGTCTCTTTCTCTTTCTTCCTCCCTGGCTCCTATAATGGCTACCAGTCATTCACTATCTGCCTCATGCCAGGCTCTATGCTAGACCCTATATAATATTAAGTATCTCATTGAATACTCACAGCAACACTGCCAAGCAAATATGATTATCCCTATTTTAAAGAAAAACCTTTTTCATCTTCTCAGGCCCCTTCTTTTTGTAAATGTCTTCCTTTCATTAGTTTTGCCAAGGATATTTCAACAATCTCCCCCCCCCCACCTGCACCATTAGAGGAAGGTGCTGGATCCTCAATGTGAGGGAGGGAGATCCAAATTCTTTTATCAGCTCTGCCTCTCCTGCTCTGTTGCTAAACTTGCCTTTGACCATAAATTGTTCAATACAGATCTTGGCAAGGTAACAAGTCTAGACTATATTGATTTCCTTGACAAGTGACAAATAGAACATCATGATGAGTTATTTTAGTAAAAGCCAAAAAGAGTTACAACTTAGGACAGCTGTCACTGAGCCCAGAGATTGATACCAGGTCCTCTCCCAGAGAAAAAGCTAACACAGTCAATCCTCTCCCTCAAGCCCCTTGGCTGCCAGCATTTACGGACATTCCAGTTATTTGGCAGCATCTACAGTGCTCTCAATACATCACAACTCACAAAGACATTACTCTGTACACAAACCAAAGGGGGTTTGTAATTAAGGTATGAGAATGACCTCTCTATATCCAAGCCCCACCTGTATCACAGTACATAAAATGCAACCCTAGTCTGATTGTATGTATGGGGAGATTTCAGGGTATCTTTAGGTTTTGAAATCAGACAGGCAGGCATCATTGCCAACTCCTCCATTTGCTGTCTATGTGTCCTTGAGAAAGCTATTTAATCTTTCTTAGTATCTTCTACCTTACTGTTAAAGCAGTATCAACAATACCACCAGATTCCATAGAATTGTTGGGAAAATTATATGAAATAACATAAATAGGGGGTCTACCATTTCATAGTAGCTGTTAATCCCCTTTCCTTCTTTGATCCTGTTCTATTTCTTTTACTTTATGTCATGAAGTCTAGAATCTTGGAACTGTAACAGAAAGAGATACCATCAATGTCGAATGTCCAACTGTAGCAGAAAGTGCTTCATGAGAAAGTGACCTCTGGCTTCTGGGGTTAAATCTCCCATAAAAACTGAAAGCTTACTACTGTACAGGGTGATTAATGTTGAATGAAGGAATGAATGAGTAATGACATGAACAAATGAATGAAAATATAACACATGTCAGGTTTTTTTTATGCTTCTTTGGCTATTACACACTGTTCTTGGTAATACAATCTATCTGTTTTAACACCAGCCTTTCTCTGTTTAAGTGTGTGTTTGTCTCCTTCACAAGACTGAGGCCATCTTCATCACAGGGGGCATTTTCTCTAGCACCTAGGAGAGTATCTGGTACAGAAAACTGGATCAATAAATATTTGGATGAAGATGAATAAATAAGACAGTTAAAGCATTCTAGAAATCCTTCTTTATATTAAAAAAGAAAATGTTACTCTAATGGACTACCTTTCCGCTTGTTGTGCATGCATATTTTGTATACAGTTACTATGCTGGTTGTGATAGTTCTAATGTGCATGTCATTCAGCACCATGGACAAAGTCCTATCCCACTAAAGGAGGATGGGCTCTCTCCCCAGAGTAAGATGGGCATTCTCTGTGTGAGTAATAGGAATTAGAGGCTGGTAATCAGTCAAGAAACTGAAATGCAGATACTATGAGAGCCTAATGCTGCACAAGCCTCTGCACAAAGTAGGCACCTGATAAATGTTAATTGACAACTGTAGGAAAATGAGAGAAATTCCATTGTCTCTGATCTAAATTATACATTAAGACTGTCCTGGCTCTTTGGGACTGATAATAAATGGATTAGAAAAAAACATAGGAGCATAAATTCTTAAAGTGCAGGGATTTTCTTCTTTTAAATCTTTCTCTAATTTTTTTTGAAGTTTCCTTTCATGTTTAGTGACAACAATCTCAATTCCTTGGGTCTGTTGGAGGGCTAATCAGACAATATGTTATGTACTATTTATCAAACATGTATGATTGCTCCAAGCACTGAGCTAGACCCAAAGGTGTGCAGTTTGGGAAAGGACAAAGGAGAGTCCCTGACCTTGAGACACTCTCAGGTTCATGGGATAGACAGCAAAACCACATAATAAAAACTATATTAGTTTTCTAGGGCTGCCATAACAAATTACCACAAAGTAGGTGGTTTAAAACAACAGAAACCTAATCTCTCATGATTCTAGAGCCAGCAGTCCAAAATCAAAGTTTCATCAGGGCTATAGTCACTACAGAGGCTCTAGGAGAGAATCTGTGCCACTGCTTCTTGGGCTTGTGCCCACATCACTCCAATCTCTGCCACCATCTTCACATTGCCTTCTCCTCTATTGCTGACCTCTCTGCTGTGTGTTTCTTATAAGTACACTTGTTATTGGATTTAGGGCACACCCAAATCATCCAGTATGGTCTCCTTATCTCAAGATTCTTAACTCAGTTACATCTGTGAAGACCCTTTTTCAAATAAGGTAACATCCATAGGTTCTGGGGATTAGGATGTAAACATCTTTTTTAGAAGGGGATTGGGGGCGGTGTGAAGGGGCACATTCAATTCACCACAATAACTAACCAGGTGAAGTGATTGTCTTCATTTGTAGAGTAGAAACTGAGGTTCCAAAAGGTTAGATAACTGGTCCAATGTCACTGAGGTGAAAAATGGCAGAATTGGGACTCATACCCAGGTCTGACTCAAAGGCATCTGCTCTCTTCATCTCTACTGACTCAGTCATGAGATTATAATATAGCATCACACAGGGTCCTAAATGATCATGAGATCTAACTCAGATCAAGTAAGGTAGAATTGTGAAAAGCTTTCCTAAGAATTGTCTTGAAAGATGAGCAAGTAGTAACATAGTATCTATAAGAAGATGATGATGTATACATAAATAAGAATTAAAGACTACATAATGTGAAGCCTACCACAATGACGGTTAAATGCTTTGGCCAAAGTGTTCCGAGACTGAAGCATTTTGAAAGAAGGAAGACTATTATCACCTGGAGGCAAGAAAGGAGGGAGCTGAAAAAGGCTTCATGAATGGATAGCAATTGAGTGGGAATGAAAAAGAAGGATAGAATTTGGATGTACCAAGAAGAAGGAGAAGACATCATAGGCACTGAGAATCTGGGAATCTGGAGAAATACAATTTGGCTACAGTGCAACGTACTCCAAGGGGATCCTTGAGAGAGAGATAATGCTGAGGGACTTGGTGGAGACATTGGATGAAGCATCTTGATGCTCTACTTAGAAATTTAGACTGGATTCTGAACAGTGGGAGCCACTGAAGACTTTCCAAGATACATAGTGAAAGACGCTGATGCAAAATGGAAGTAGAGAAATAAGATTGCCTCTGGTTCTTTGAGCATCTCTTTTTGTGCCTTCACTGTACTTTAAGGCTTTTGCTTTTATTTTGGGAATGGATGTGGTAAGAGAAAGACTGGCTTTGAGGCACATTTCAATCGTAGACGTTCAAAATGCTACAATATCAGCCATTTGCTCTCTCGGAGGAAAATAATGCAATTATTTCTGGTTCCAGGGCAGAAACTTAAATATCAGCCCCTTTAAGCTCTGGAATGAGTGGTCTGTTTCCATTACCCATCTCTTAACTAGCAGACCTTTTATATGTAGACACAGCGAGGTCTAATAGAGTGGAAATGTCTAATGAAATTGGACATAAAATTTCATCACAACTTCCCAAAAGTAGGGGATATGACCTTCAAACTCACTGAAAAGAATTGGAAGCAGGGTGAAACAAGGTGAATAGAGGACCAAGAGATCATACACCAGAAGGGTAAGTCCAATCCCCTACCACTACTCCCTCTCCAGCACTGGATGAGGTCACATGGAAGGGAGAAAGTGACTGCTCATTTTTGATAGCACCACTGAGCAGTGTACCAGCAGCTCATAAGGTCAAAGTCAAGGAGGAACTGAAAACAAGAATCTAAATAAAGACCCCATCCAGAACACATTTTCATTGGCCCATGAGTCAATCCACCTGCTTTTTCCATCACCTTTTCCTGCTTAGATGTTATGAGTAAGAGAAAACTGACCTGCTGCTGCTTCAACATAAATTAACATCTGGTGACAGAAAGCAAGGATGGTCTCAGATTAATCTTAGGAGGCTTTACAATAAAGGGAAATATTAATTATGCCTAACATTTGTAAAGCATGTTATAAAGCACTTTCACATGCATAATTCCATTTGATCTTCACACAATTCATGAAACAATACATAAAGTATGCTTAGAACTGTGCCTGGAACATAGCAGGTGTTCAATAAATATCATTCTCCTCCTCATATTGCACTGAACTATTTCTGCTGTCACCTTTTCAGCCTGCGTCTAGGCTGTCACTTCCCACTACTCCCTGTGGTGAAAACTAGGGCAATATTGTTTTCTTCCTTTCCCGCTAATAAACAGAATCCTATCAAATCCCTTTAAAATGAACCTGCAGAAGTGCAGAGTGACAGTTTTTGTAAATCATTTTAATGGGAAAGATTATTTCTCTGCTCAACATAAACACAGCCTGGGTCTGTTAAACTAAAACAAACGCAGGCAGTCTATTCCAGCTGCCTAACAACCAAATTGCATCAGGACATATTGGGTCCAAATAATTGCCACATGATAAGTTACGCAGATGATCAGAAATATTAATACAATCATTCTGTCATGACTTTGTCTATGTCATGTGGGCGGGAGTCTGGCCCTTTAAGACTAAGTCATGGGAAACTTGTGGTAAACATAATAGTCTATGGCTAGAGTTCTGCCAGGTCTGAGGTATTTCTCTCCCTTGCATCTCACTGAATCTTTCATACACAAAAAAAATCTATGCACAGTAACTTACAGATTAGCTCTACTGTAAGAAAACAGTTTAAAAACTGCTGTTTCCTCTTTTCTATTGTTGCCTGCAAAGGTAAATAGATTCAGCCCCTTTTCTTGTCTTTCAACATTGTGCTCATTCTTCAGTGCCACTTCCAAATCCCCTGCAGTCAGAATTAACCACTTGCCCTTCTGGGCTCACGCGGCTGAAGGCAGGAATGCCTAATTAGCCATTAATTTTTTCTACCGTGTATAATGCTTGGTTGTTTATTTGCTAGTCTTCTCTACAAGCATGAAGGCAAGACAACATCTTGATCTTCATAGTCTCCCCAGGGCCTACAGTGGGGCCTGGCACTTGGTAGGTATTCAGCAAATGTTTGTAGAATTTAAATGAAAGTCAGGTAAAAAGTATAAAGCAAATAGAGTCACTTTTTGAAACAATATGCAGACCCCATGTTGTTAGAGCCCTCCTGGTTCGGAAACATAGAAGTCTCATATGGAGACGGTGTTTCTTGCTTGACAATGTGTGTTCAACAGGCCCTAGGGTAAAGGAGTCTTTCTCAATACTATACTGATAGGGCATGCATTACACTGGCCCCAAGACATTATGAGCCCTTTCTAAGTTATAAATAAGAGAAGATTTAATTGAACTCAGCATGAGAATCAGGGTGATCAATCTCTACGAGCAAGGAGTTGGGACCCTCCACTGATATATCAGTCAGGCCTGCCAATCAGAAAACATTACCAAGTCTGGGAAGCTCTTATGTGATCTGGAGATCACATGATCAATACAGTCAGGAAGAACCAGAGCCCATCTCCATTGTTGCACTGGCTAGATCCATTAACCCTTGATATTTAAGACCTTTGGAAATTGGGGAGCTGCCACTGCCACAATTTCTTCCCTTATTTCAAGGTTCCAGTCAAATAGGATCTGTGGCATCTTACCTTTAAGAGCCAGTGTGGTACAGTAGAGGAAATATAATCCTTGTGTCTAGGAAGGCACGATTTAAAACCCAAATCTACACTTTGGCAAGTTGTGTGAGCTTGTGCAAGTTAGTGAAATAACTGGGCTTCAGTTTCCTTATCTCTAAAATGGGGATAATAAGATTTTCCTCATGCAAAATGATGTTCACTGCCTTCTGTCCCTGGCTTGGTACATTAATATCACCTACTCTGCACCCGAATACAAACACATGAATTCCATCTACCCACCTACTTCACTCTGCTAAGTATCTGGTAGTCTTCCTAAGGCTTATGAAACTATTATTATGGTATAGTAAAGAGGCATTTTCATGCGGTAGCCAAACACTGTGGTGTATGAATCCAAGAGGCACAGACAGGGCATCAATACCACTTAGGGCATAAATGAATGATAGCTGTTATAGATAGAACAAACAATCCACTTGGATTATATAGAGGATAAGTCAGGGCCCTGAGACATGGGCTGTGGGCTGCACCCTCAGGGGTATAACCTCCTTGGACATGTGGCTCCCATCAGCCAAGGGCAATCTTTTGGAGAAGTGGGGGCAGCTATAAGCCATTAGCAGCCAAAACTCATGGCAGCCAGAGAAGGCTGTAGTGACCCAGTAAAGTGAGCTGGACAGAACACTGACCACATAGATAAATTGTACCAGCCTGAGAAGTATTACAGTATAATACGTACTTGTACCCCTCATGGTAATCATGACCCAAAGCAGTCTGTCCCAGGATCTGAAAGCCCCCAATTCTAACCTCAGACAGCATTTGAGGCTGACAAAACATGAATTATTAAACACAACAGACACTGTTAGTGCTCCCTCTATATCCCTCTGGCACCCATCCTTCAGTACAGACCTTTTGCAACCTAAAGCAAGCACCAGTTCCTCTCTGCCCAGGGGCTTTCTTTTGGCCCACATGCACTGGGCAAGCTAGAAGTACCAGGGATTAGTGCCCCTGGGAACAGCCCTCAGGGATAACAGATGGGGTCTAGAGAATAAATACTGTTTCCCACCCCCTGCAGATGCACTCTGCACCATCCTCCAGAGTTTTCCAGCAAGGCTGAGCCCCAGTTAACTGTGTAGTAACTGAGCAAAAAAATACACATTTTTAGCTGACTTCCCTCTTATGCCTCACCCTTGGGTGCTTCTTTTGATCACCTCTCAAGCAAGCTACTTGCTTTCAAATCCTAAACTCAAGAGTCTTCTGGGAGAACCTAACCTAAGTTCATATTTAACCACTAAGACTCAAAATTACATTCATAGCATAATTCTTACAAAATTTATATTGTATTAACAAGATGCATGATTATTCTTTGTTACAACATTATTTGATTAACTACACATACCATTTTCCCACAGGGCTGGAAAATAGAGTTAACTGTATTTGCATACACACACATACACACACACACACATCTCATTTTGAATGTTATACAAATGGAACATGACTTCTGAAGTATATGGCTATCTGCAGTTACCCTAGGAGCCCCTAACTAACAGCCACTGTACCCTTGTCTTGACCCCAGTACCAAGGCTCTTAACCTGATGATTGGCATCTGGCAACCAATCTTCCTCCTTCTCTTCCCCCTCCTCTCCCTCCTCCTCCTCCTCTCTTCCTCCCCTTTCTCTTTTCCAAGTTCATGATCATTACAAAATACCAAGCCATTTTGAAATCCCATTTTTGCTACACTAGTAAATCTGAATTGTAAAGTAAAATAAGTCCCGTAAAATCAAAAAGACCTATTATTTCCTGTACTGCTCCATGAGCTGAGAGAGTGACAAATGGGGGACCAAAACATCAGGGCAGTTGGCGTTAATTAATACTAAATTTACTGAATTAAACAATGAATTTTAAAGAAATAATTCTAAGATGTCATTTCAATTAAGGCACTGCAACTAGAATAATGGATGTGGGTGGCATCCAGGAAAGTCAATCACTGTTACAGGAAGAAACCATTAACTCCAAAGAAGCAAGTGAATACAAAAGAAAGAAAAGAAATCCATGCTTCCCAAGGAATCTGGGAGAAACTGCAGAGCTACTAGGCTGTTAAATCTCTCTACCTTCTCGGTAGCGGGAGGGGAAGAATGAAGCGGGGGAAATCGGAGGGGTAGACAAACCATGAGAGACGATGGACTCTGAAAAACAAACAGGGTTCTAGAGGGGAGGGGGATGGGAGGATGGGTTAGCCTGGTGGTGGGTATTGAGGAGGGCACATTCTGCATGGAGCACTGGGTGTTATGCACAAACAATGAATCATGGAACACTTCATCTAAAACTGATGATGTAATGTATGGGGATTAACATAAGAACAAAAAAAATTAAAAAAAAATCTCTCTACCTTCTCGATCAAGGAAGATGTATTTTGATTAAGGTCAATAATCTAGAATAGGTCACCTTAGCAGTTCCCCCATTTTACCATGGTAAAACAGAAATAATTGTTTCCCTGGTTTTGAGCAGAAAGTAGAGCAGATTATTGAAGGTTAAAGGCTCTGACACAACTCTTGGCTTTTCTTCCAAAAATGATCCCTTCTGTTGGGCCCAGAGAAATGAACTACAGCAGCTTCATAATGTCTGGAAAACTGGAACATAAGAGTGAGGGGAATCACAGCCACAGATTGTAGAGCTTGAAGAATCCTCTTAATGGTCATTTAGTTCAAGTACAAACTTGTCCCAGCAAGAATGAGGATCTAGAAATTGGAGCCTTACTCAAGGCCACATAGCCCAGACCTCAGACATAGAGCCTATCCATTTCTCCCTGCACAGCAGCCTAGGTCTCTATTGGTGCTACATATAAGGAAATATCCTGTAAAGACTCTTCAAGTAGAAAATATAAATAACAATTCTAATTAAGAGAATAAATTTTCTAATATGTCACTAAGAACTGGCATGTGCAACATCTCTTGGTCCCAGTTTGCTTATCTACAACATGGATATAGTAACTACTAACTAAAGGCTAAATCCCCCAAGAGCACTCTGTTCTCCTTCTGCATATATATCATACTCTATTGTACTTATTTAATGTATGCCTACTGTATTGAACTTTGAACAGGTAGAGAAAGGCAAAATATTTCTGAAAAACAAAATGTGTGCATGAGCTAAAGAGCTGGCCAGCAGCAAGGTGGTGGAGTGGGATGAGAGAGTGAGAAGCCAGGACTTGTCCTCAAAGTTCTTTCCTTCCCTAGGTGAATATCTCCCATGTCCTCTGATAGTGAACAGGGTGGAGAGGATAGAGTGACACTAGTAGTCTAACAGTGTTTCACTAATCCTCAGCTGGCATCCACTGCAATATTCTCTCTCTCTCTCTCTTTATATCTATATCTATATCTATATCTATATCTATATCTATATCTATAT
>NC_058403.1:152122514-152149051 GCF_002201575.2 Neomonachus schauinslandi
TATATCTATATCTATATCTATATCTATATCTATATCTATATCTATATCTATATCTATATATCTGTGTAGTTTTTTTGCTTCTGTATCTTAGAATTTTTCTTAAAATGAACAGCTCTCTGGCCCTGGACACCCCTGGGGATTTCTGTTCATTTTCACAATCTGGAAAAATGACAATTTCATTTTTAATTATGAATATTCATGCGTTCAATTGAGACTCTGCATGTCATTATAATTCCCAAATTAGGTCAGAGGGAAACTGACATTTTGTCTAAATTCCTTTTATTCTTCACTGAAACAGAATAGGGTGACATTCTACTCCGAAAGGAAATGGGAATTTTTCCTTGTCTTTGTCACCTGACAATTTCCCATCCCCAGTAAAATCCCATTTGCAGAGCTTCCTTCCAGTGTTACTCGAAGAATCCAAATGATCAGGAGGGTGAGGAGACTCCAGTCTGTAAGAGAGGAACTGATCTAGACAAGATTTAAAATAAAATAAAAAAAACTGAAGATGACAATATGAGTCAAATACAACGGCTCATTTAGTCCTTGCCACCAACCTATTATTATCTCTTGCTTTACAGATAAATAAAACTGAGTATCAGGAAAGTTAAATGGTTTGACTAAGGTCATATCCTTACTTCAGATAGTAGCATAAGAATGTAAGCGTTGCTATTTGGACTGCAAATTCAGTTCTCTTTCCAATCCATCACAGCTGCTTATATTTCCAAGAAGTCCATAGTTCTGTTTGTAGAAGCTTCGTACCAGCCCAACTTCCTGGTGAGTGCTCCTAATGGGCCAGCTGACATGCAACCACAGACACTCCTGTTTCCCAGATGAATGAAAGGAGGCATAAGGAAATTAAGTGACTTTTAAAGTATTATGCAAAGGTGCCTAAAGTTATATATATTCTTGTCCTTGAATATTGTCACAGAAGAAAAATATATGCAATTCAAGTAGAGGAATAAAAAATGAGAGAAATTATGTGTAGGACAACTCATGGGCCATCCAAGGTAGGGTCTAGATCCCTTCCACAATCACAGGAGCTTAATTAGTTTTTTAGGCTATATAATGGATTACACATTTAACAGTTCAAAACCCATTTATTATACCACAATTTCCATAGGGCAGATGTCTGGACACAGCTTAACTGAGTTCTCTGCTTGGGGTCTCACAAGCCTGTATGCAAGGTGTTGGCTGAGGTTCATCTGAAGTTCAGGGCCTTCTTCCAAACTCACATGATGTTGGCAGAATTTATTTCCTTGAGGTTGGACAATCCAAAGCCAGTGGGAGAATCCCTCTAACTTCAGGGAAGGCCTAAGCACTCTTTGTAAGAGCTCACTTAATTAGGTCAGGCCCACCCAGATAGTCTCCCTTTGATTAACAAAGTCAAACTAATTGGGACCTTGATTACATCTTTAAAATCCCATCACCTTTGCCATATGATATAACATTACCATGGGACTGGCATCCATGATACTCATAGGTCCTGTCCACAATCAAAGGGAAGGGATTATACATGGAACAGACACTAAGCAATGGGAATCTTAGGGGCCATCTTCCAACTCTGCCTACCACAGAAGCAATACCACTTTCCAAATTGCAGTGCTTCGGTTAGTGTTTGGTACTCTACTCGCAATGCATACATCAATGTGACAGTATCTCTGGATTCTGTGCAGGTCTTTTAAATGGATGCCAGATCATTACTCAACTAGGTAAGCTAGGATGAGTTCCTACTGGATGCCTGGCACAGAACAGTTTAGAAAAGCCAAAACAAATAAAACTCAGTCCCTTCTCAGTAGATGCTTCCAATATACTTCAAAGAGAACTGGAAATTACTATTTATAAAAGTTAACACTTAAAAATTATATTCATAAAAAAATAGGTCCCTTCCATACTCACAGGTTTAGTCACCAATGAAGAAAATAGGGGATCAAAAAGGAGGGGACCCAGAATAAATAAAGGGTCAGTTCCAGGTTCTATAATACTAGATCATCAGTAACGCAGCCCCTATAAAGTTTTGCAATCCAGCTTTAGGAAAAACTGGGGGAAAAAAAAGACACTGGAATAAGCATCCAATGACCTAGAATGTGGCCCTAATTTTCACCCATACTCCTGGTGTGACCTGAATAGCTCTCTTCCCTTCCATAGGTCACAGCACCCTCATCTATAAAATAAGAGAGACCTGCCCAAGTTGTGATGACATCTAAGGCTGCTCCACCTTTAAAAAGTGCTCAGATTTTGTAGTCAGCATGGAAGGGCCTGGAGCCCTCAGCACCATTGAGATTCACTAGAGTGACACATCTCACTTCTCAAATCATGTACTCCTTCCAGCATGCAGGAAATCAAGGGAAGGTGTTCTGCTGGAGGAAAGCACCCTTTTCTTTGTAGTCAGGAACATTTTTGGCAGGCCAACATCTTTCCCCTTCTTGGTGTTTTTTTAGGTCTCTTGTGTGTTTCCCCTTCAAAAAAATATTAATAATTAATAATAATTAATAATTCATGAGTTCAGGTGTAGCTGATGGCCATGTGCTTCTTCTTATTTACTCTTCTAAGTCCAGGGGCAAGTCAGTTAACCTAAGCCTGTTCCCTATTTAAATGAAGATAATGATGCCTGCTCAGAGATGAGGTGAGAGAAGTGAGTAATGTGATATACAACAAGGCAACTACCCAGCAGGGGGGCCTGGGACTTAGTAGATACTTCTGGCCTACTCTCAGCACCCTCCATCCCTTGAAGAAGGCAGATTTTGAAGGCAGTGTTTACGAAACGCTAGAGTCTTTCTGCTCACAAAGTGAGCTTACACAGAATTCAGGTCTGGTAATCAAAATTAATAATGGTATTCAATCTAATTTTCCAAGCCAGAGGAGTGGAAGGCTGAGCTGTAATCAATCTTTAGAGGTCAATTCACAGGAGATCTACCAGGTAAAGGGCTTGGCGCCCCCTTGTGCAGAAAAATGCTAACTTATCAGCCCGTAGTTCACACGTGTGCTTTCAGCAAGATGCCTTGGCTCTTGGACATTTCAAAATATACCCACCCTCTCACCTGCCCCTAGGCAGCCAAGTCTTGATTACTATCAATTCTTTCTCATAAAAAATGTGAATTGTTTAATTTGTTTCTAAATAGGATATACTTGTCTTGCATATGGAACAGAAATCAACTGTGTGTACCTTTAGTCTCCTTCCCATTCCTGAATCTGACAGCCAGATCCCTTCCCCAGAGGCAATTCTGGTGAACCCTACCATAGACAATGTGTGTGTCTGTCTGTCTGTGTGTCTGTGCATAGTACATATATCTGTGTATATTCTTCCCCAAATGATAGCATACTACATGCACTGTACCTTGCTTTTTTCTGCAACTTCCTTTTTCACAATATATGTTAATGATCATTCCATACCTGTACACTTCAAGGTATCTCCTTTTTTTAGTGACTTCATAGTATTCCATCATCTGAATGAACCATAATTCATGCTTTTCAGTAATTATATGTACATATGTTCACATATAGAAATATTTGAATCTATTTTCCAAATATTTTGCTATTTCAAACAAGTTATTGCTATTTCTATAATTAATAATCTTTTAACTTATGTTGGCTTAAATTATTGTGAATATATTTTTTGGATAAACTTCTAAGATTGAAATTGTGCCAGGTGCTCTTCTAATTGCTTTACATGTAATCACTCAACAAATATTTATTGAGAATCTAGTATGTGACAGGCCTTATTCTAGGTGCTGAGAATACAGCAATGAACATAATAGATAAAATTTTTCTTGTGGCATTTTTGAATTTTAGATATATATTTAGATATATTTGCTGATATTTAGATTCATTAAATTTTCACAATAACTTTTTTGTAGAGGGACTATTATTATCCCTATTTTATAGAGGAGGAAACTGAGACACAGAAGATGATATAAGTCATAAGTAGTGGAGCTGGGATTAAAACCAGGTAGTATTGTTCCAGAGTTCAGAGTTCATGCACTTTACTATGAGGTCCACTTCCACACCCATGCTTAAATGTTCCACGTGTCATGATTCTTACTCCAATTTACAAGAAGGCCCTACTATTGTTTAGAAAGGATTTTTACCACAAAAGAACTTACATTGCCTCCAAACAACGGACCACTGGGTACATCATCTAAAGGCCTGTCTTAGGTTTCCTGAGGTAGACCTCTCTGAGGTTCTTGTGCAGGTGACTTCCTGAGAGAGAAAGAGGATTGAGGGCAGCAAGTGAGGGCAGGGAAGAAGCTGTGTAAAGATGTGATCCCAGATGAAGTCCCAGGGAGCCTGGAAGCAAATGGCATCACAGAGTGGTCCCACCTGGTAGCAAGGAGGATGATCATTTGCATCCTGTATTAGTCCATCATTGGCTGCAGGTTGACTGCAGGGAGTGGGTGTGTAATCCTCCAGGCAATTCTAGATGAGGGAAATTTCCAGAATGAGGGTGCAAGTATGAGCTGTTAGCAGGCAGCCATCACTGCAGTTAAGTCCATGGGGAGGGGGGCAGGTATGTACTGGCCCAGTAAAGGAAATCTGGGCAGGGCACCAATGGTGTGCACTACAATGCATATAGGGCATCTCTGTCTGATTTTCCTGCACATATCTCAGAATTAACCAGTTCAAGACTAGATGCATCAGCACTCCCTGCTTCTGTATTCACCACTACATTAAATAGCATTGCCTTTGGGGCACCTAGGTGGCTCAGTCATTAAGCATCTGCTTTCGGCTCAGGTCATGGTCCCAGGGTCCTGGGATCGAGCCCCGCATCGGGCTCCCTGCTCAGCAGGAAGCCTGCTTCTCCCTCTCCCACTCCCCCTGCTTGTGTTCCCTCTCTCGCTGTGTCTCTCTGTCAAATAAATAAATAAAATCTTCAAAATAAATAAATAGCACTGCCTTCCACAGAATTATCCGATGCAGAAGCCCCCTGGTCCTTTGCTCCTCTATCTCTTTCATCCCCTTCATCCTTTTTAGTGAACCAGTTTATAACATAAAACTCACAGATGCTGCCTTCTTCTAAGGAAGGTGAATTCCAGCAACTAGTCTCTTCCTCATCCCAGCTGATTATTGCCTTCTCAAATCTACACTCCACACTGCAACCTGTATTATCTTTCTAAATGAAAATCTCATCTTGGTACCCTTTAGTTCTTTAAACCCTTTAATGGTTCCTCTTCTGTTTGTTCAAGCCCACAGTCCCTGCGTGGCCAGGAAGGAACTAGCTATTGCTAACATCCATACTCACATGCCACTCTCTATACACCTCAACCCACTCATGCACATTACTGTTCAACCCCATTACTTGGGCTTCCCAGACTCTGACCCCTTGGAGTATAAGAACTATTTCACCTTTGTCACATGTCTTCTCAGGCTGAGCATCTTCTGCAGTGGAGTAAATTTGGCCTAGGTCTCTATGGGGTTCTCAAAGCACTTGATACATACTGAGCATGTAGTAGCTAGTCTCCAAAGATGGCCCACCCCCAAAAATGAACTATGCCTCTCAGTATCCATGCTCCCACATATCCCCACCTCTTGAATCAGAGCCGGACTTGAGACCTGCCTGTAACCAACAAAATGCTGCCAAAGTGACACTGATTTCTGAGGCTTAGTCCAAAAAAGCTTTGCAGCTTCCAACTTTGTCTCTTGGAAGGTTCGCTCCAAGTATGCCAGTCATCAAGAAGAAATCCATCTGTCATGGATTTTGTGCTATGAGGAATCCCAAGCTAGCTATGTGGAGAATTTATGTGAAGAAAGAGATATCTGTCAGATCATCCCCCAGCTAACCCACCCATCCCAGGAACCAGGCATGGATATAAAGAAGCCCTCAAGTAACCAGATGACCACAATCTCAACCACTACCAGTGTACAAAAACATGGGGGAACCCAAGTTGTGTCCAAAAGCCCATAGAACCATGGGAGATCACAATAAAATTGTTGTTTTAAGATGCTAAGTTTTCAGTTGACTATTACTCAGCCATTGAGCACCAGAACTATACCTGAATTATATAGGCTGCTACATTATAATTATTTTTCTCTCTTTCTGTTTTCTACTAGGCAGTCCAGGGACTCTGAATCTCATAATGTAATATAATGACAGGGATATAGACTTAGGAAGTATTTGATAAGTGAATTAATGAATAGAAAAAGAGTGAAATGACGAAGATAGTAATTCCCTCATGCCCTGGGCCCATCCTCAATGAGTCTGTCATCATTTTTTCCATCAAAGTTCAGTTTTGGGGTGCCTCGGTGGCTCAGTCGGTTAAGCGTCTGCTTTCAGCTCGTGTCATGATCCCAGAGTCCTGGGATCAAGCCCCGCATCGGGCTCCCAGCTCAGCGGGGAGCCTGCTTCTCCCTCTCCCTCTGCCTGCTGCCCCACCTACTTGTGCTCTCTCTGTCTGTGTCAAATAAATAAATAAAATATTAAAAAAAAAAAAACAACAAAGTTCAGTTTTACAAGCATTTACTGTGATCCGTGAGGTCCTAAGCATGAGCAGACAAACCAGGTTCAGATTCTATCTTTGCCATTTATAAGTTGTGTAACCTTAGGCAATTGAAACTCTCTGAGTTTCATTTGCTAATCTATAAACGTTGGATAATGAAATGCCTAACTTCTTGATACTGCAGTGAAGATGGCATATGATTTTTTAATCCTCACAGTAAATGACTCATTCCATGTTTTTCATTAATGTGTGTTAATTGAATTGATAGCATATGTAAAACACTTAGTCCAGTCATTAGTAAAAGGGCTAATGAAGTAACACTTTGTGGAATACACTTTGTGGAGTCTCAACAGATACCTCCTTTGCTTCATTCTATTCCCCTCCGTTGTAAGGTTAAGAGTTGGCTCTGTACTAAGACTAAAAAACTCCACAGTACAATTGAAAAATAGTGGCAGCCAGATTTAGTCTTGAGCAATTACTACACGTCCAGAACTGGCATCAGCAACAATGAATCAGTGTTGATACCTGCAATCAACATCACATTTCAGATTCTGAACCAAACTCTTCAAGAAATGAGCTTCTGTGCAAATAACCACATGTCCCTCCAGCATTCTTCTGCTTTTTTCTTTCAGGGAAATGTTGGGAAGACTGTGTGCTCCAGCCCCTACTTCGGCAAGTTTTATCACTTATTCCTCTTCTGTATTGAAGCAAGTTATTGAAATTGGGGGCTTTGGGCCATTTCTCCAAAAAGAGAAACCTTTTCAGCATGACATTTATGTGTAGAGGGATGTTTATCAGCAAAGAGCATTTCTTCCTAAAGCAGTAAATGACTCCATGAGGTAAAATTATGGGGTGATCTCATACTCACGCCGAGCAGGAAGGGGAAAATGTCAGCAGTTATATCCAGAGGATTGGAGTTTCTATAATGCATCTTTCCCACAGTGCACTTAGCATGAAGGGCTGCTTCTCCAAGCCATTTCCAGGGTATTTTACCTGGAGTAACACAAATACCTGATCACCATAAATAGGGAGAAAATAACAGAGACTTTGACTTCTGGAAAGAAATGTACTCATTACTATCAATGAGGGGAACATTGGACTTACTGAACATATATAAATTGACTGAAGACCTATCTAGTGGCTAATATATCCTCTTCTCTCCATTAGTCTATGACTGCGTTTTTTTAAAAATCCATTTCCACAGTGCTGCTTAATAATAAATATAAAATAGAGTGAAGTGATTCTCCTTTCCTAGCAAACATAGAAAAATATGTCTTGTCTCCCACCTTAGTTTGTCGATATAACTAGTTCTCCTTTCCTAATCTTGGGGCTAGCACACACATGAAAACTTTTATGTGACAGTATCGAACAATTGCCCTGGGAATGGCAAAATGAGATATGGGAATAGCATGGGTCCAAAAGTCAGAAAGACTTAGGAACATCTCTTTTCTGTCCTAGGCAAGCAGTCCTCAGTCTTGAGAAAAATACCTCCTTTCCCTGGACCAGCACTATATAGAGTGTCCTCCCCTGTCCTCCCCACATCCTTCCCATTACTTATCATTCATCCTGAAAGAATCACCTCCACTGTCATCTCTGCAAGAGTTCCTCCTGACACATCCCAGGTTTGATTACAATTCCCACTGTGTGTCCTCAGCCCTCTGTGCTTGCTTCTGTCACACTATAATGTGCTAATTCTTCATTTGTCTCTCTCCTGAAGGACCACTTCATTCCTGTACAGTAAGACTGTACTGTGTTTACCTCCATAATCCCAGCAACTAGCACTGGGCTTAAAGTTTAATCGGAGCTCCTTAATGCTCAGAAGGGTTGCATAGATGGGAATAATCAAACAGATCCAGAGGGGCCATTGGAGAAGATCCCATACATGCTCTCATTTCACAGATGTAGCCATGAGATTCAAGGGGATTGAGGGGTTGCCCAACTTCACACAGTATGTTAGTCATAGAGTGGGGACTGGAAGTTGGTTCTCCCAAATCCTGGTTCAGGACTGCCTTAGTTAACTTAAGTCAATAATATGTATAAAGTACCTACTAAGTGCAAGGTTCTGTGCCATGAGCACAGCTCATGACTTCAAGGAATTTATATTTCAAGTACAAAAGGAACTGTGGAATGCATGAAACAAGGCTGAATATAAAAGGAGTTCTTACAAATGTACAAATAAGGGCACCTGGGTGGCTCAGTTGGTTAAGCGACTGCCTTCGGCTCAGGTCATGATCCTGGAGTCCCTGGATCGAGTCCCGCATCGGGCTCCCTGCTCGGCAGGGAGCCTGCTTCTCTCTCTGACCCTCCTCGCTCTCATGTTGTCTCTCATTCTCGCTCTCAAATAAATAAAATCTTTAAAAAAAAAAAAACAAAAACAAATGTACAAATAAAATAGCACAGAAACACAGGGTGTTGTGATGTGAGATTGATTCCAGGGGAACTGGAGCAGACACTTTTGTATTTTGAGTCCCCTCACCTTGGCCCCCTTAAGTTTCAGTTTCAGCTCTGTTTAGCCATGCAATCTTTTTTTTTTTTTAATGGAAGTATAATTGCCGTACAATGTTATGCACTCAGCCAAAAACAGAATGAGATCTTGCCATTTGTGACAACATGGATGGACCTAGAGGGTATGATGCTAAGTGAGATAAGTCAGGCAGAGATAGCCTACAATCTTGCTCTCATGCTAACAGTGTCTCACCTTGACCAAGCACTTGATGTTTTCCGCTCCAGTGCTAGGAGCCACCCAGCATTTACACAAGCCCCACAGAAGGGAGTGAACAGCCTCAGGGACAGTGCTCAAAAAATGAA
Organism: Neomonachus schauinslandi; assembly: GCF_002201575.2. Taxonomy (NCBI): domain Eukaryota; kingdom Metazoa; phylum Chordata; class Mammalia; order Carnivora; family Phocidae; genus Neomonachus; species Neomonachus schauinslandi. Next base: position 152,131,757 of record NC_058403.1, read on the forward strand.
GGACAGTAGTCAGTAAATAAACACCCCAGCCACCTATCCTTCAGGTGGGGAATACTGAGAGGTATTGTTTGTCTTTAGGAATGGAGGTCAAGAGAAACTAAACCCTGGCGCGCTCGCAAGGACGACCTTGAGAACACATGCTTTTACTGACTTTTCTTCCCTCCCTGTCCTCTCTCTGCTCCCTCTCATCTGCTTGCTGAGATCATTTCCCAAAGAAACTGCCTGTGGAGGCTTATCTTAGTCTGTGCCTCTGGGGAAACCAAAATTAAGACAGGAAGTCAGAAGTTCAGGGCTTCCTTGTGACTTCCAGGGGCCTTGGGCAATTTGCCATCACGGGCCTCTTCTTCTTTATTAAAATATATGTATTTAAATTATATTTTACCACTGCATTGGTATAAAGATAAATATATAATATAATCCAGGCTGTATTCATATTATATATTAATTAGTATCATTTTCAGTTTTTTGTTCTGATTTTAAAAGGATTTAAAATTAAAAAGTTGTCATGGCCCTAGGCATTCTGCTGCCTATGCTAATGGATGAGCCTCTCCTGCAGAGGTAAAGCAACCTGAAGGCATCGTGGATGAAGCGTCATTGGAGCTAATCCTTAAAGAATGGGCCTAATTTGAACAGACAGAGACATAGACATACTCTTCTCTTTTCAACACAGATTATTGTTTTCTTAATATTGATTTTTATTACGTAAGTAAATCATGTTTATTGTGGGAAATGTGAACACCACGGAAATATTAAGATAAAAATAACATTCGCTTTTAATTTTACCAACCAGAATAAACTCAACACTTGTGCATATTTCCTACAGGTGCTGGTTTTGTGTTTTTTGGCTTGAGTTTTTGTGTTTTTTGGTGTTGCTTTTTTTTCATCATTGACGTTAGTAAGACATGTATACACACAAAATTTTGCCTCAGTGCCCTGGAGATCTTTTTCTTTCTTTCTTTTTTATTTCTTGAATGTATCACGGTGAGAGCCTGGCTTTTGTCTGACAGTGACTTCATTAAGTCATCTGTCTTTTCTGCCTGGTAATTTTCAGACTTTCTTGTTCTGCCTAAACACTGTGGTTTCATTATGCTGTGTCCAGGGTGAAATTTCATGTGCTCTCCAATTTTCAACTTCTCTTCCATAGTTCCCAACTCTATATCCCTCTCTGCTGTATTCTGAATGATTTCCCCTGACAACTATTCCATTTTATTTACTCACTCTTCAGTCATGTCTAATTTTCTGTTTAAACTATCCTTAAAGATTCTTTCTCACTTCTAATCCTTAAAGTTTCCTTCTCAAAGTGAAAGCAATAGTTTTCTTTTCCAAAACTAGCTAATTCTTTATTTCAGATTTGTCTGTCTTCTTCCATTATTTCCATTTCTATGGATTCTATCGTTTTTTTAACTTTGAGTATTTTAAACACACTTTTTAAAGTGCTTTTCCAGCTGAGTTTATTACTTCTGCTCTCTGAGGCATCAATGTTTCCATTTGTTACACCTGCTATCTCTCTTTTTTATTTATTTGAGATAGAGAGAGTGAGAGTGAGTGAGCAAGACAGAGAGAGAGAGCACAGGGAGGTGGGCGGAGGAAGAAAGAGAAGCAGGCTCTCCACTGAGCAAGGCTCCATCCCAGGACCCTGGGATCATGCTGAGCCAAAGGCAGATGCTTAACTGACTGAGCCACCCAGGTGCCCCTGATGACTATCTCTTATGGCAGCATTTCTCCAGTGTTTTGTGATATTTTCTCCTCAGCTTATCTTCAATTAGGATTCTCTTCAGTGGGAGCCTGGGACATGCCCTGGGTCATAGTTGCCTCCCTTGGAAGATGTTCCCTGGTTGCCTCCGCTAGAGCCATAGGGGTCACTGGTTCTAGACCTTTTCATATGGTCCTCAGCTCAGGCTTCCTCAAGCTGTGGTGTACACAGGTAGTGCTAGCTCAGGGCACAGGCTCCCTGGTAAATCTGATTCGACCTCAGACCAGAGTAGGCAGCATACTTTCTGCCAGGGCTACACAGTCTCCCATTCTGACAAATACATTCGCATTTATTTAAATTTTGCATCCTGCCTTTTGTCCCTTAATTTTTATAACAGTATTACATGAGTATTTAAATCCTTTACCTGGAGCCTCTGGAACTTTATGAGGTACATAAACGAGGATGAAATGGTTTGAAAATTTTGTATTTGTGTTTTTTTTCCCCTAAGGAGAAAGTCCATAGCTTTCATCACATTCACAGAGGCATCAGAGACCCAAGAAAGCTTGGAAACCATTACTTTAAACAACCTTGGATGTTTCCTAAATTAAGTTTAGCCCTTAGAAATATACGAAAAACTACAGATACAAGTTTTGAGAAATTTCCTCTACAGCCTTTCTAATATAGGTCAGAGCTGAGAGGGAAATGTTCAGAGCCTGGAGTATGCGGTGCTACCACATGCAGCCTCCAAGACACTTTCTCTCAGAGAATGTGTACAAGTATATTTGGGGCTTCGAGGACCTAGGAAAGGAAGGATGTCTGGGAGGTCAGTCCAGCCAGTATGAATGCCTTAACCAACCAATGGCCAGCCTGAGCCTGCCCTTTCTCTTCACCCCTCATCCTTCATTCCCAGTCCCAAGAAACATGAGGGCACAGAAATATTGTAAAATAAATGGAATACAGCCACATATATACACTGACCTACCAGCACACAAAATAACATCACACAAAATAATTTTAAGACAAAAAAGCATGACTAGAGAAAAAGGAGTCCACTTTCTAATGTTAAAAGGCCCAATTCATCAAGGAGACATAGTTATTTCAAACCTAATGCACTGAAAAAACATAGCCTCACAATACAAAATTTGACAGAACTACAAGAACAATTTGGCAAATCCATCATCATAAAAAGAGATTCTAACACTTGAATACCGGTATGTGACATCTATGATTGTGCCTTTTCAAACAGTATCTGACCACATTACTGTTCACAAATTGAGATTCAGTGAGGAGATTCTCACAAAGTCACACAGCTGCTAGGTGGCCAAACCTAGATTCAAATGCAGGCTCATTTGACCCCAAAGTTAAAGCACATTCCAGTGGAAATGCTAACAAGAACTAGGAAAGAGATGACAAGACTGGAGTTATTTTTTTAATATACATAATTCATTTGGTTGAGTATTTTTCCCCTTCTCAGCAGCAGTTAGTTGCTATTTCTCCCCACCTGTTAATTACTGGGGTTTGTGGGGGGGCGGATTTGGCTTCCCAAAGCAGCCCACACAGGTTGTCACACTGTCAAGGATTCCTCCATTAACAAGCTGTCAATACGCCGCCAACAGCCGCCACTTGGTTTGTTCAGGGAGCGGGAGCTCTGGTGTGGAGACTTGGCTCTATCATTTAGAGGAATTTTAAAAAATAAGGCAAGAGGCAGATGTCTTCCAGTCTGTTCTTCCACAACAGACTCAGGGATATGGCGTGGGCTTTCACTGGGAGGAGGAGGGAGGAGGGCTTCAAAATAAGTGTAAAGAAGGGGAAAAGCCAGACATGAAGGAATGAAGAATAAGGATGCACTTAAAAATACCCAGTTTTTCCTTTGCTCCAGACTTCCCGTGGGCAAGTTTCTGAATAACGCCAACTTGTCCATATCCTCATCACTGTGGTCTTCTCAAACTCTAATTTAAAAAGTGGTTAAAAGGCCATGGTTCTGATTTTTAAAACAAAAGGTGCCAATTGCCTCCCACCTTTTCAAAGTCACCCTAATGAAATATAGGGAAAATCTGCCTGTCCACTGAGATGCTTTCTGAGGCCAGTGTCCTTTCTGTTAATCAGGAAGATTAACCTCTGAGCAGACAGGCCCTCCCAGCTCATCACTAACAAAAATGCCTGTAGAAGTGCCAGTTTTTCAGAGTGCTTCATATGAGAGAATGGAAAAGCCTAGCTTTTGAGCAACTACATTTAGAGCGGAGGTCTCCATAAAAATCTGTTTGCACCTGTAGCCTCAGACTCTATTTTTGCTTTCCTACTTACAACTTCTACCACCTGTGCAATTAAAATATGCTTGAATAAGCATACGACTTCACAACCAATAAGACTTCACAACTGACTCAACAGAAAGCTTCATGTTTCTGAAAATTGTATTGAAGTCGCCTTCATTATAAAAGTGGTATTTCTAGTACTCAGGTTTCAGGAAATTATGAAATGCATCCACCTCTCCATTTCTACCCCCTTTTCAGATCATGGGACAAGTCATGTTATAATTTAGGCCCAAAGAGTCAGTCAAAAGCATAGCATTACTTCACAATGAGGACATAAGTTTAAAAAAAAAAAAAAGCAATTATGCTGGTCTAGATCATCACCAAAGACATGAAAAGATGGTCTCTCAGTGGAGGAGGGGTCTGCATGCTTACAGGTTGTACAGACATTAATGAACAATGGGGAGGATGGAAGAAACTTGGGAATTTCCAAGCATCTATGATCCAGCAGGATTCATTACAAGCACAAGGCAAGAGACCCTATCAGAAAGAACCTGGAAGGCAAACAAATAACTTAAGTTTCCCCCACATCCTAACTCTAGATTGTGCCCAAACCCCCATGTCTCTTCCCATGGGTTGTCCCAATGGGAGCCCCTATAGGATTTTCTTCTATAAGACTGTAAGCTACAAATAGAAAGGAAATTTTCAATCAGACAGCAATCTTGGTTTCCCTTTTGCTATGGTTGCCAGGAGTCTTAGAGGCAACATTTTCAGAAAGATTATCTTGGTGACTTCCGTTGCTAATTATGTTATAGAACAGGGTTTGAAAAACTAAAGCCAATGGGTCACATCCAGTCTGACACCTACTTTTGTAAATAAAGCTTAATGGAAACACCATCATAACCATTTGTTTATGAATAGTCTATGACTGCTTTTATGATACAAGTGCAGAGCTAGTAGTAACAAAGGAGACCATATGACCCACAAAGCTTAAAATATTCACTATCTAGCCCCATATAGAAAAAAATCTCCAAGTTCAAAACATGGACAAATCCTGGATAAAATATTCAAAATACATTTCTAAATAAGGTCTGATGTGGCAAGAAAGTTAGCCAAAATTGATCAGAAAAAATAAACTCACAAAAATATGTAAGCACTTAAGCTAGTGGATGATCCAAGATTATTCTCTTCTCTCTGAAGATAAAGGACCATCGTGCAGTAGGACCTATAATCAGTGACCCCCATAAAATGCCTCACCAGGCACACCAGCAAAGAACCTATCCCAAGAAGTATGAACTTAGCCTCTCTTAGTCTTGTTTCTGGGAAAGGGAAACAAGTCTCCCTCGAGAATTTATAACCACAATCAACCTCAGGCAAAGGCTGGAATTCATACTCACTTTATAGCATGAAAATACCCAAAGCATGAATTTAATTTAAACTAGTTGGGACTGGAGTATCCCCATGGTGTGGAAAAAGCCAATGCATGTCCTCTCTGGAGGAAGTTACCTTACATACATAGAAGGCTTAAATGTTCAGTGACAATGTTTAAAGGAACACGAGCTCATAATCAAAAATTACTTAACACATGAGAAAAGCTTAGAGGTAGTCATCAAAGCACAAAATCAGTTCTACAAGTAACAGAAGCAATAATAATACTAATAATAGCTAACACCTGTATAGATTACTCTGCACAAGATATCCTAAGAACTTTACATATATTTAATTATTTAATCCTTAAAGCAATCCATTGAGTAATAATTGCTTTTAAACCCATGTTCCAGATGAGAAAAATAAAGTACAATGTCTTCAGACTTTAGAAGGGTTAGAATTAGAATCCCCCCAAAAATATATGTATTACATTTAAAGAAACAAGTGATTGAGATTATAAGTCTCAAAAATGACCAGGCATTTGAAAGAAAGATTCAGGGGTGCCTGGGTGGCTCAGTCGTTAAGCGTCTGCCCTTGGCTCGGGTCATGATCCCAGGGTCCTGGGATCAAGCCCCACATCGGGCTCCCTGCTCAGCGGAAGTCTGCTTCTCCCTCTCCTACTCCCCTGCTTGTGTTCCCTCTCTTGCTGTGTCTCTCTCTGTCAAATAAATAAAATCTTTTTTTTAAAAAAAGAAAGATTCAAAGGGAACTTATTCAAATGAAAAATATAATAAGTGAAAATAAAAACTTAAGATGAAGGCTAACTAACAGGTTAGACACAGTTGAAGCAAGAATTATTGAAATGGAAATAGTCCCAGAATGAAGAGAGAATTACTCAATAGGAAGATGAATGCAAAAAGTTTTTAAAAAGTAAAAATAGGGATGCCTGGGTGTCTCAGTTGGTTAAGCATCCAACTCTTGATCTCAGGGTGGTGAGTTCAAGCCTCACATTGGCTCTATGCTAGGCATGGAGCCTACTTAAATAAATAAATAATAAATAAATAAAAATTAAAAAGAAAAATAACAATATAACACAAAGATCAAAAGTATGAATCAGAGGTTAAGAGATAAAGAAAACAGAGCAATGAGATTGAAGACATGCCTAATTGGAATTTTAAAAGGAGATAATGGGGGGTGCCTGGGTGGCTCAGTCGTTAAGCATCTGCCTTTGGCTCAGGTCATGATCCCAGGGTCCTGGGATCGAGCCCCGCATTGGGCTCCTTGCTCTGCGGGAAGCCTGCTTCTCCCTCTCCCACTCCCCCTGCGTGTGTTCCCTCTCTCGCTGTCTCTCTGTCAAATAAATAAATAAATAAATAAATAAATAAATAAATAAATAAATAAATAATAAAATAATAAAATAAAATAAAAGGAGATTATGGGCTGGTAGATGGATAATATTTAAGGAGATAATGACTCAAAACTTTCCAGAATTGAGGAAAGGCATGAGTTCTCTCATCCCTAATCTGAGTAGGATAATTAAAAAGAACCCCACAATGAGATACAGTATAATGAATCTGCCAAACACCAAGTAACAGACAAAGCCTTTCAAGGTACCCAGAGAAAAACAGCTTACCTCCAGTGTCATGGCACTTAGACTGATGAATGACTCCCAGCAGCAATAATGGGATCCATTTAAAGTGTTGAGGTAAAAGAGCTTTCAACTGGGAATTTTATAACCATCAAGGCAATATTTAAAGAATAAGGGTAAGATGAAGACAGCTGCAGACAAACAAAAACTGGCTTATTCTCCAACAAAACTTTACCCAAAGGAGCTTCTAAAGTATCTACTTTAGAAATAAAAGAAAAATGATTTCAAACAGAAGATTGGATATTTAATAAAAATAGTGAGCAAAGAAAATGGTAAACATCTGGGTAAATCTAACAATATTTAACTTATAAAACAATGATAACAATGATCCATTTGTGTCATAAAATATGAACCAGATACAAAAGATTATTAAGTAATAATACTATAGTAATACTGAGAGAATATTTGGGAATTAAATATTTTAAATTTCTTACATTTGGGGGAAGAAATCAAACTTATTGACTGATTTTAAACTTTGTTAAATGTGTAGCAAAAATTTCTAGAGTAACAAACTAAATAATACAAATAGAATGGAAAACTTCCAAAGTAATAGCAGAAAACTGATGGAATAACAAAGGGCAGGGAGACCTCACTCATTACAAAAGAAAAATAAATTCAAAGCTAGACAAATGGAAAGTGTAAAATAAAAGAATGGAAATAAATCCAAGTATATCAGTAAATACTATGAATGGAAACGTACTAACCTTACCAGTTTAAAGATAAAGATAGTGAGACTGGATAAAAATGTAGCTAAAAGATGAAGGCAAAGAAAAGTTGTAAGATAGATTTATAATTTACAGAGCAAATACCATTGCATAAAATAGTATCACACAAAATAAAATTTAAAATAGTATTATTAATGATAAAGGTCATATAATGATAAAAAGACTTAATGCACTAAAAAAATACAATTTCAAATTTGTATGCACCTAAAATACCAGCTCAGAATATAAAACTCAAAACTTGACAGAACTACCAAAAGAATTAGACAATTCCATAACATGAGATTTTAACATACCCATCCCCATAATTGACAACAATGGGGGAGAAAGATAAAGAAGACCTAATGGACTTTTGTGGAATGCTATGGCCCCAAATTGGAGTCCATACATTGTTTTCAAGAATGGGGTGGTTGACAGCTAGATAGTAAGAGTGTATTTATTTGGTTGGCAACCAGATAGTACAAGTAAGTCTATTTAAGAAGATGAACAGACAGTTCTCCAAATAAGACATACAAATGGCTAACAGACATATTAAAAAAATGTTCACCATCATTAGCCATCAGGGAAATTCAAATCAAAACCACATTGAGATACCACCTTACACCAGTTAGAATGGCAAAAATTGACAAGGCAAGAAACAACAAATGTTGGAGAGGATGTAGAGAAAGGGGAACCCTCTTACACTGTTGGTGAGAATCCAAGTTGGTACAGCCACTTTGGAAAGCAGTGTGGATATTCCTCAAAAAGTTAAAAATAGAGGGCGCCTGGGTGGCTCAGTTGGTTAAGCGACTGCCTTCGGCTCAGGTCATGATCCTGGAGTCCCGGGATCGAGTCCCGCATCGGGCTCCCTGCTCAGCAGGGAGTCTGCTTCTCCCTCTGGCCCTCCCCCCTCTCATGCTCTATCTCATTCCCTCTCTCAAATAAATAAATAAAATCTTTAAAAAAAAAATTTAAAAATAGAGCTACCCTATGACCCAGCAATTGCACCTCTGGGTATTTACCCCAAAGATACAGATGTGGTGAAAAGAAGGGCCACATGCACCCCAATGTTCATAGCAGCAATGTCCACAATAGCCAAACTGTGGAAAGAGCCGAGGTGCCCTTCAACAGACAAATGGATAAAGATGTGGTCCATATATACAATGGAACATTACTCAGCCATCAGAAAGTACGAATACCCAACTTTTGTATCAACATGGATGGAACTGGAGGAGATTATGCTAAGTAAAATAAGTCAAGCAGAGAAAGTCAATAATCATATGGTTTCACTTTTTTGTGGAACATAAGGAATAGCATGGAGGACATTAGGAGAAGGAAGGGAAAAATGAAGGGGGGTAAATCAGAGGGGGAGATGGATCATGAGAGACTATGGACTCCGGAAAACAAACTGAGGGCTTTAGAGGGGAGAAGGGTGGGGGGATGGGTTAGCTCGGTGACGGGTATTAAGGAGGGCATGTATTGCATGGAGCACTGGGTGTTATATGAAAACAATGAAACATGGATCACTACATCAAAAACTAATGATGTACTGTATGGTGACTAACATAACATAATAAAAAAGAAGAAGAAGATGCTGAAAGTAATCCTTGTGGGCAGTTATGGTGGCCAGAATTAAAGTAGTGAAAATGGAGACAAGGAGAGGTGAGGAATTTTAAAAATATCAAGGAAGAATACTCATAGAACGTGGTGATTAATTAAATGTCGAGTGTGAGAGATGGGAGGAGGAGAGAAAGCTTCTCTCTCCAGACTGTCTACTGTCTGAGTTAGGGAAAAGGGGAGAAGAAGAGTTGGGATGGCAGGGGTGAATTCCATATAAAATGTAACAATTCTGAGTTCCATAGGTACAGCCAATTTTCAATAGGCAGTTGGTTTTATGATCAAGGAATCAGAAGAAGTATTTGATTTGGAAATACCGTTTCAGGAGTTGTTAGAATATGGATGTTAATCTTGAAATGAAATATTTGGAGAAGAAGATTTGTCACAACAATGTGTAGATTTTTTAAAAACACAAAAACTGAAGAAATAGGTAGAAGATTGCATCAGTTATCTGTTGCTACATAACAACTTACTGGTTTTTATTTGCATAGAGTTTGCAGTTAGACAGTTTGGGCTAGGTTTAATTTTCTGCTAGTCTCACCTGTGGTCATTCATATGGCTACAGTGAATTGGTAACTCAAATCAACTGACTGATCTAAAACATTCTCACTCACCTGTCTGGTAATCAGTAGGCCAGGGTATGTTGGTTCTCTTTCATGTGACCTCTCCAGCAGGCTAGCTGCAGCTGATGCTGTGGGCTCAAAGTTCCAATTATAATCAGAAGAGGACAAGTCCCAATGTGCAAGCAATTTTTAAGACTCTGCCTGCTAATTTCTCTAAATCCTATTTGCTAATTTCCCTAAAGCAAATCATGAGACCATGCCCAGATTCAGTGGACGCAGAAATAAACTCCACCTCTTGACTGAGGACCAGCGGAGTTGCGTTGCATAGGGCAAGCACACTGGAATGGAAGAGATCATTCTGCAAGAAGCCATTCTTGCAGTCTTCCAGAGACCCACAAAAGAACTAATTTGGAGAGTGTTAGGCAGAAAGCCTGAGAGTTTGTTGATGAATAATCCAAGGGAACAGAATTTGGAGAATAATAAAGTGGCACCCTATGTCAAATGCTATAGAAGTCTCAAGAGAGATAGACCTGCAGAGAGGTAGCAGGACTTCTCAGCAAAGAAATGGCTAGTGCTCTTAGCAGGGACAGGTTTGTTTTTTGGTTTTTTTTTTTCATGTATACAACTAACTTTTACTTAAATAGGTAACATGTTTTGTAATGAATATGTCACTTATCCCCAGCTTTATTGAGGTATAATTGGTATACAAAAAATATACATAAATGATGCATCTGTTAAGTTTGGGCATATACACTTGTGTCACCGTCACCATAAGCCAGGTAATAAACATATTCATCATCTTCAAATTTTCCTTGTGTCCCTTTGTTGCTCTCTCTCTCTCTCTTTCTTTCTTGTGTGGTAAGAACACTTAACATGAGATCATGCAATGGAATGTAATTCAGCCTTTAAAAAGAAGGAGATTTTGCCACTGGTGACAACATTGCTGGAACTGGAAGACATGGCTGAGTGAAATAGGTCAGTCACTGAAGGACAAATACTACATGATTCCTCTTCTATGAGGCATCTAAGGGAGTCAAAGATACAGAAGTAGAATAGAATGGTAGTTACCAGAAGAAGGGGGATGGAGCTAGAGGGAACAGGAACAGCTTTGAGACTGGTGGGGGAAGAAATGGCAGAGGGCTGAGTTGGAGATGGGCAAGAGATAAAAGGAGAGGACTCCTTCAGGGACACCCATCTTAAAGAAGGAAGAGCAGAATGTAGGACAACTGGACAGTTTGTCCCTTTGTTCTATGGGACATACACAAAACCAAGCATGTTTAAGATTTGGTAGGAGAGGCCAAGGAAGAGAAAGAGAAGATGCAGACTGAGCAAAGAGAATAAGGAAAATGATGGCGGGCTCACCACTAGACGGGAAAGAGGAAGGCCTCTTCTGCTGTGACAAGAAGAAAGAAGGAAACCATTTTTCGGAAGTGTAAAGGTGACCAACAGCAAAGAAGGATGTAGCCACACACCCACTTTCCCACTGTCCTGTGCAGTAACCTAGCACAAATAGAATCCAGACAACGGAGCATGAGTTTAATAATGAGAACAAACCTGGGTCCCAAACCTGACTTTCACACTCAGTAATGGAGCAGTGTTGGGAAAGTAATTTAACACTTCTGATCGCCTGTTTTCCAGTCTGTGCATGGAATCATGATCCCGGACCCATACTGCTTGTGAAGATCACATGTAATAACATATACGCAAAGCTTCAATTCTCTCCTCTCCTGTGCAGGCCCCACTTACCCAAGGGGCTGCATGGCATTAGGGAAATTATGACACTTTTCTGAGTTCTAGGCTCTTCATCTGTAGAAGTACAGGCTGAACTAATGGACTCCTCAGGCTCCTTTGGGCTTTGGTGTTCTAAATATCTACAGGCCTCAGGAATGACTCCAGTCCATGACCTTCCAGGCATTTGAAAGGAGGACACGTTTGTACATTGGCAGAAAGAAGGCCCAGAGGAATATCCTGAAAGTTCGTGGGGATCTTGAACAATGCTGTTCACATGCCAAATGTAGAGGCAGGAATCACAGCACCTGTTGAAGAAAGAAGGCCGAGTGGTAACTTAATGGTGACCTTTCTGAAGGAAGTGCTTTTCTAGAAGCTTGACAATCCCTCTCCAGAGCTGAAAACTCAACAGCCTGCCAAAACCCATTCCTTCTCTCATTTGGAAAATATTTACTGAGTGCCTGTTTAATGCCAAGCACTCTGTTAGTATTAGAGACCTAACAGAGATCGAAATAATCAAACATCATTGCTTTGAGCAGCTAACATTCTAGTAAAATATATATATCATAAAGTAATCAGTGCTATGGAGAAAACATAAAGGAGAGGAGAGGGAGAGCCTGTGGATGGATGCAGGTGTCATATTAAAAGGGCTGTCAGAGAAGGCTTCATTGAGAAGGCAGTACTTAGGTAAAGGTCTGAGAATAAGGAGGGTGATGGCCTTGTGGAAATAGTAATTGCCAAGGTAGGAATGTGTGAGGTATGTTCAAACCCCAATTCAGGAACATTTGCCATGGATACGGATGCGCATCACTATCTGAGACTCCTCTCCAGATATTTGCAGGGAGCTCAGTTAATAATGTAAGAAGATATTACAAATCAACTAGATTCAGGGTCCCATGTCCCTCACTCCAGCTGTCTCCTTGCCACATACATCCATGGATCACCTGCAGTAAACCCTGATATCTATAATAAACTACTGAAAGCCCATGTAGCCTCTAGACATGGTCTCCTCAGCACCCATACTTTTCTTATATTTTATTAGTTTGCTTTTCTTTTTTACAGGATAAAACTATTGGTTGAAAAATCTTTTTTGTTCTGCTGGAAGCCCTTTCCCTATTGGCATTATCCAAAACAGATTTTAAGATTAAAGCTTCCTTCTGAAGAGAATAAATTCTACAAGTCAGCACTACTATCCCGTCACCAAGATTATTTATTCCTACATAGCAATGACCCCATAACTTGCAGTTTCTCTCTCTCATTCTTTCTTATGCCCCTAATTTTATTTTTGCTCCTGGGTGACATATTTCAGGCAATCTTCTGGAGCCAACAAGAAGCTAATTTTGAGAAAAGGATGTAAAAGTGTTAAAACACATTCATTATGAGCACAGGAGTGTCTATTTAAAATGCTGATGTTCTGGGGCACCTGGGTGGCTCAGTCGTTAAGCGTCTGCCTTCGGCTCAGGTCATGATCCCAGGGTCCTGGGATCGAGTCCCACATCGGGCTCCCTGCTCAGCAGGAAGCCTGCTTCTCCCTCTCCCACTCCCCCTGCTTGTGTTCCTGCTCTCGCTATCTCTCCCTCTGTCAAATAAATAAATAAAATCTTTAAAAAAAATAAAAAATAAAATAAAATGCTGATGTTCTGTTACCCACATGATGAAATTGAGAGGCTGTAAATCTGGAATGGTGAATTTCCCATCAAATTCTCACTGCACATTCTGAATTGATCAGCCTGAGGTAGTTAATTCTTGCCTCCATCAGGAATTGGTATTTCTTTCCTATGGCTCTTGACAGTTTCAAAGCCTTTTCATATGTCTTAATTTACTGTCACATGGTTCCTTCCCTCACACTGACCTCCTAATCGCTAATTTCCATGACATTCTGGGTTTTCCCTAACTTTGGCCTACCTGCAGCATTTGAAACTCTCAGACACTTTTCCCAGATACATTCTCTGTTGTGCACTCAGCAATGTGATTCTATCCAGTTTCTCCCCATCGTTCACCTTGCCAGGCCTCAGTAGGTGTCTCTTTCTCAACATACTCAAGTTTGGGTGCTCCCCAAGGCTCTGTTCTAGCCCTTTGCTGTGAGATCTCCAAACCCTCTCACTGGGTCCCCTGTTGTGCCTCTGCCAAGGTTCCCCCACAGCCTCCAACTTGATCATTCAGTCCCTACTGATCTGACTCTGGCTATCCAGTTGCCAGGAACACCTGTAGCCCCAACAGGTCCATTTCATAAGCTATTCCCTTTGCAAACTTATGCTCAGACATGTTCTCCGTAACCCTTGCCAAGAGGTCATCACCTTCTCTTTTATATCCTCCTTCAAATCATACAGACATGTATTACTGCATAAACATGCCACACTGTAGTGTTTTTCTTGCACTAGGGTCTTTGAAGTCATCAATGGTTTTGTTTACGTTTCCCTCGTGCCTAGCACAGCAGCTCAATAAATGTGTATTGACTAATGGAAGGAAGGTAGGCAGGCAGGAAAGAAGGAGGGAGAGAAGGAAAGAGGGAAGGAAGGAGGAAACATTTTACCTTCAAACCATTCGGATTTTACACATTGAAAAAACAGATTCAGGAAATGCAAAACTTGCCCAGATCCCACAGTTAGAAACTGCAATTCCCATACTCAGATTTCAAATGACCAGCACTTGCCCCTGTGCTACAGAAGCTCCAGCCACTTTTCCTTCAGTTGTCCTGAAAAATGGCATGGGCACTTTTTTTTTTTTTAAAGATAACCCAAGAAGGATAATTCTCTTGATCTACAGCTGGGACAGGGCTTTTCACCTGCTTTTACCCTGCAGGCTTTTCACCTGCTTTCACCTGCACTTCCCCAGCTTGAGAGGCAAAAAGTGTGTTGATCTCACCAGTCAGCAGAAAGTCATCAAAGCATTTCTCAGAAAAATCCTACAGGATTGGAGGTGCCAGACATACCCAATCCCATAATTGTTTCTAGTGTACAATTCCAGATGAATGAGTCATGAAAGACTGTGAGCATGGCTCACTCCTGCCACCATGGTCCCTGGGGCTGCAGGCACTCTTTACTGCTTTCAGAGCCTTCTGAGCCTTGCAATCTTCTGTGCTATGGAGACAACCCCATGGCCAGATCTAACGGACAAGAGGGAGGCACTGGCAGTTTCTGCCCACTATAGCTCCCCTTGATAATGGGTGAGCCCAAGAGGATGAGAATGAGGACAGGAAGCAAAGAGGGGCCTCACTCTGCCCCACTCTTACCAGCTGCCCACTCTGGCCTGCTTCAATGTGTAAAATGTGTCTCATAGAGAGTTGGCCAGGACTCCCAGCAAGCTCAGCCCCTTGTTGTTCAGATTCCTGACTGGGGACCTTAGCTCCCCATTGGCAGGAAGTGGCTGGAAGGGAAGGGCAGGAGGGCAAAGCAGGGTGCTGCTGGAGGGTAAAGGCTAAATTTTTAGAGCTCTGCCTCCCACCAGGCTCCTCCAGCTGTGAAGCCTGTGGCAGAGGGCAGGTTCCGAGCTAGCTATACCTTCTAGAAAGGGCTTGCCTTTTGGTGGCAAGGAATGCAGTCATATGATGGCCTGCAGCTACAGAGCCTTCTGATTCCACCTCAGTTTCCAAGCCAAAGCCATGCTCTTCCAAGGTGACCCCATGCATAGTAAGTGTCCCAGGCCTTGGGCATTGCAGTTCAAGCACGACCTCCTCTAGTGCACAATCCTTGCTCCGAAGCTACATTTTGGGTTGGCTGAGATGCTGTGAGAACTGCACTAGGGTCAGAGTCTTCTCACCCTTTACTCTTTCACAGACCTTATACTCCAAACCCAACAAAGCTCTTTTATTCTTGACTCTGTCTCAGGTCCTGCTTCCAGGAGAATCCAACTGACACAGAAGTCTTACTTGGCCTCACCAGTGATTTGTATTCTCTTATTTTCTCTTTGATGAAATTTTTACTCTGTATATTTGATGATGTTGTTTATCTGTCTGTTACTATACATCACTTAGAGGTGCCATGTGGCATAATTGGGGAGAGATGTGATTTTCAAATGCAACCTTTGACTTTGTTTACTAGAAGAGAAATTATTTCACTAAGATCATCATTCAAACAAATGTTCTAAACTCAATACCTGTTGTTTGGTGTCAAATTGTGCATGTGTGAACACAGGCCTGAGCTCCAAAGGGCTACCCTTCCAATGCACTTCCAAATTTTCTAATTGTCAACCCTTCTAGCTCCCTCCTGGAAAAAAAATATATAAAAGGTTGGGCATTTAAATATTGGTTCTTAAGATGTTACTGACACAAACAAATGAGATTAACTACATGAGCAAGTGGTTTTATTTTTCTTTCTTTCTCATTGCTAGCTGGTTAGATAGAGACTTTCAATACACAGTCCATTCTCACAAGAGCACTCCTTTGGTGGTGAGAAAGTTGAAGGGAAGAAGGAGGATGGAAAGTATCCTATGGCAGATTAATAACCCACCATTGTAATGGATGCTGTTGGGATTCCTCCCAGCATCCTTTACCAGGCCGTGCTCCCATATCAGCTGATGTGAGTATTGGCGGCTCCCTCCTCTGAAGAAATGTCATGGGCTGAACTACACCTGCCCTACAACCAGCATGGGCTACCACTAATGATTTAGCACCATAGAGTGTGAAAACTGGTCCCCTTACCTACGGTAAGTTCTTTCCTCTGAATCAGTTCTTTGTCTCCTATAAAATCTCCCTACAAAATATCTGTGGTAATGGCCATGCTATTGGTGAGACTGGTAAGAAAATATCATTAAGTCTGCCTTAATTCACTTTAGAAGAAATGTTAATTTGATTAATCTATCCACTTAAAATATATCTCTTGAAGTTGTACTCTCTTCATAAGGCTAGGCACAGTAGGAATGTCACACTGTTGCTGACTTCACATCATTCCAGTTTTCTATTGCCAAGTGACAAACCCCCCCACACACAACTGGGCAGCTGGAAACAGTGACGTTGGTTTTGCTCATGAATCCACAATTTGGGCAGAAGCTGGTGAGGACAGTGCATCTCTGTTCCATGTGGTATCAGCTGGAGCTGCACAAAGGCTGGGGCTTCTGTTGGAAGATTCTCATCCTCACAATCTGGTAGTTGATGCTGGCTGTTGGCCGAGCCCTCCCCCAGGGACCG
The DNA here is from genome assembly GCF_002201575.2 of Neomonachus schauinslandi. NCBI lineage: Eukaryota > Metazoa > Chordata > Mammalia > Carnivora > Phocidae > Neomonachus > Neomonachus schauinslandi. The sequence goes on from NC_058403.1 coordinate 152,148,449, forward strand.
TGACTGGAATGACTACACACAGCCTTTCCTGTGGCTGCACAGCTCCCTCACAGCATGGTGACTGGGGGTCCCAAAAGGACCAGGCAGAAGCTGTATCATCTTTTATGACAGCCTCAGAAGTCTCAGAGCATCATTCTCACCACAGTCACTGGCTCACCCAGGTACAAAGAAAGGAAAGAGCATCACTGAGCATCACTGCTCAGTGGAGACATTTCATTGTGAAATATCATGTGGGATGAGATATATATGGATGCTACCAACTTTTGGAAAATACACTTTTCAACAAGCAGATAAGGGGCACAACCAAGGCCAGCTGACCCTTATAATGACTGCCAGAGGGCAATGTGAGTTTGAGCTAGAAAGCAAGGGTGGGAATGAGCCCAGAGCAGTGGCCTACCACTATGCTCAGCCTACCTGGACTAGAGCAGAGGGCCAGAGGGATTGACATTTTCATAACACTCCTGAAGATAAGATGCCCACTGGTGTGGCAGGTCTATCAAGAGCTGCTTTCTCTCTGCTTCTGCAAGCAGAACAGAAATGTAGTAGCCATGTGACTTTTCTTTCTTTCTTTCTTTCTTTCTTTCTTTCTTTCTTTCTTTCTTT